>NW_009699362.1:0-121947 GCF_000703405.1 Apaloderma vittatum | reverse complement strand
GACGGGAGCCAAAGAGCAGCTCCATGGAGTAACCGTTCCCCGCGGAGGGGGTTTGCTGAAGCAGAAAGGGACAGATTGCCTTCTGCCGCTGCCCCTACGTGACTGCCTTAGGGCAGCGTGTTTTACAAAACAGAAAAATCTCAGCAGTACCTCGTCCTTCCCGTGTCTGGTTGTAGTTTGCTCGCATGGTTGATGAGCTGATTACAAAAACTTAACTGCAAACGTGAAATTGGAATTTAGGAAAAAAGAGCCTGTGAAAAGCCTCAGAAACGGGAGCCCTTCTCATCTGTTTTAAAAAAATGTCAAAAGTATAGAACAGCTCTCGAGTTCAGGCTGAAGAAAGTTGCTTGCCGAAGAATGAAGTCTCAGGTTAATGGCCTCTGTTCAAGTCCGGAAGGTATGCAGATAGTGCAGAAACTTCCATTTCCTGTCTGATTTACTAGCTAATTGAAGCAGTGTTTTGCGTTTTTTTCCTCCAGTACTCATTACTCCCATGGAAAAACTACTTGTTCATTTCTTCATTTCTTCTCTGTAGAAGTTAATAAATAAAAATCGTAAATGCCAAACTTCAAATACTAGGAGCCTCAATAAATTTATGCAGGTTTTGGATTTATATGGCCATATCTCTTCAGAAGCGAAGTTGTTTAAAATTGGCCTGCATTTGGCTTGTGTGCTATTTGTACAATCTGGAGAAAAGATTTACACCGACTCCACCCACGCCGTGTTTCTTCCTATGAGATCCTGTGTCTTACATTTCTTCCAATGTACTTTTTCATAGTTCATAGCATGATGTGCAAATACTAAGCAGTCCTTAAGGTGACTTATCACACTTTTCACTACAGCTAAAAATGTTGCAACGTGTTTTCCCGCGTCAGTGCCACGAATATCCTTTGTTCCATTTCCTGCTAGTGGTTTTGGGTTTTTTTTGTCAAGATTTAAACTTCGGTCATTATTGCAAAGGCAATGGAGTCAGGAACAGCATTTAAGAAATCCAGCATTGGAACCTTGGCAGCCCCAAAAATAAAGAGGATGAGTTTTGTCTGTATTTTGATGGCCTGTGGAACAGACCAAAGAAAAGAAAACGTATGCCAAACACAACACATCCTGCCCAAAAATATAGACAAGTGTGCAAATCCTGTTCTGCTGGAAGAAGAAAAACAAGACGTTCGAAAAAAGATTGAACAGTTATGTTGATGCATGGAGTTTTTCACCATGTTGTTGCGGTGTTTACCTCATTTTTCAGTTGCAGGGGCTTATATATAGAAGGCTTCCCATTACTTACCTGACATTTGCTATATGTGGGAAGTAGAAAGGGACCTGCGCAGTGATGACATGGCATACAGGTAGGAAGTTTGTGGCTATTGGATGTATTTTGAAAATCTCGCAGGAATTCCAGAAGGATGAAGAAGGCATCAATGTTCTTGTCAGAGCCGAACTTTCAACAAAAGGGTAAACTTTATCATGTGCAGGGAACAACCTCTAGGTGTCTCTCGAGTGTTAAAAATAGAAATAGGATCTGGAGTTGGGCAACTCAGCTCTTAAAATGCAGCTGTATTTTGGCAGAAGTTAATTATCTAACCAATCAGTGGATTATTTTCTCTTGATAGTCAAATATAATTCAGTTTCTGTTATTGGATATTCTGAGCAAGCGATCTAACTGTTTGACGTAACTTGAAGCTTCAGTAATTTATGGGGCAACTCATAAGAATTTGAACCATATTGATACAGAAATGTCACAAAAATTATTTTAAAGTCAATCACCAACTTCTTTAGTAAACTTAGAGGCCAATTGTGCAAGATCCTTTGCATCCTGAGAATACTGTAGCTTGAACACCAAATTTCTAGTGCTTTGAAAGCAAGTCATAGCATCTAACTAGTCTGGAAACCTGGTATTCCATAAAGATGCAGATTTTGGGAGTATAAATGTCTATACATGCTTACTTGGCAGTGTACGTTTCTGTGGCCTTCCCTCAGAGAGCTTCAACTCTGAGCTGAGAAGATTTCCATGTTAGTTCAGTCCTTGTCTCACATCCTAAAGTGAGTGGCCATCGGGGGGGAAGGATGAGCATAAATGTGCTCAGTCCTTTCTTAGGAGCTTTTGCACATGTTAAGAATGTCCTTTATCGTCATTGATTTTGCTGAGCAGTAGCTGCCGCAACAGAGGAGCCCCAAAGAGGAGATACAAGAACTCTCTGAAACAATACCTCAGTTTTGGCCATATTGACTGCCATCAGTGGTCCACTCTGGCCTTCAATCGGGAGATGTGGAAACACACCATCCGTAACGCTGCTGCCTCCTTTGAGAATGCTCGTAGAATTAGTCTTGAGGAGAAAAGACAACACAGAAAAAACCGTGCCTCCCCAATACCGCCTAAGGAGACTTTCCACTGTGCCTTTTGCAACCGGACTCGCCTATCCCCCATCGGCCTTTTTAGCCATCAGCGCGCTTGTAGCAAGTGTGGGTAGAGCCCTTCCCATATCTTTATTCATGAAACCGAGCCATGATGATGATGAGTATTCTTCTGACTAGGGACAAGCAACAAATATTGCCATGTGTTATTTGTCTTCTGGTTTATTGACTTATTGTGGGTGACAGTTTTCCCAAAGCTAAAATTCTGTCATACAGAAGACTTATTTCACAGCTGACAAAAGTTTTTACTTGTAGGCCAAGAACAAAAACTTATTATATTAAAATTCAGCAAACATCTAAATAAACATATTTTTTTTTCCTATTTGAAGATGTCTCCAGTTTAGGACTTTGAAATGTTTTAAGAAACTCAAGCCTTAGTTGTCATTAATGCAGAGACTTGCAGCAGGACTGGAACTAGGAAGTAGCACAATCTTAGGATCTGATGTTAGAAGGAAACACTAGATTCCTGACTTTTTAATGAGTAATTTTATTATTAATTTTAAATGGGAGGAAGCTAATAGGAGGGTCATATCAACACACCCTTGTATCTCATTGTGTACCAATATGTTCAACATACTAGATTACCTATTTATAATAATGTGTTATATTTTAACAACATGAGGAAAAGAATAGAATAAACTCATTTTGTTTAACGCGAGAAACCATACATTCAAATTGACTTTCCAGACAATGTCATGAGCAAATTTTTGATTGTGATTCCAGTAGTGTTTCTTGAGCAATATCTCCTGAGGTATAGCTAAATCTCTACTGATATTTTCATGTCTTCAGAACAAGGATGTTGTCTTCACTTTTTGAAAGCAGGCAATCATCTGGAAAACTACGTTCACAGAAGGCTGTAGGTACCTTGCCACAGGATGGCAGTGCAAGAGCACATATCATTAAGTCTAATTTTTCTGGTGTTTTGGAAACATTGGCTGCTGAAGCTAGAATTTGCCTGCAACTAAGTGCAGCATTATTGCTTTTTAGCTTTTCAAAATACCATTGTTCTTCTTTTGTGGTTAGTGCATCTTTGCATACATTTTAATTACATTGTTTTCCTTTTGTGCTCTTTATTAGCACAAGCTTTAATGAAGAATAATTTCCCTATTGTGTCCTATGATTCATAGTCTTATTTGTAGACACTTGCCACAATCTTATTTTTAGGGAAAAAAAAGTAATTTATTCTTTAAAATATAATTGTTGATTTGTTTCAAAATGTAATTGCTGATGTGTTTCATCTAGTATCCTTTCTTTTAAAGGGTTTTAGCATGGGTTTTAAAGGGTTTTAGCATGGGTTTTAAAGGGTTTCAACAAGTCAGTTTGGAGATTTTAGTTCATAGTCCTTTGATAGATTCTCATAACTATTTTCAAAGCCTTCGAGCCTAATTTTTTAATCATTGTTTTTTATCTGACTGTGATATTTTATCCTTCAGTATTTTATTAAGGTTCACCTCTTTGCATGCTTTCAGTAGTTCCTCGTCTAAGAATATGTATTCTTGTCAGCAAGAGTTACCTTTTTTTAACTTGGGAAATACTTTCATAGTTGCAAATACTCTGTTGTACGTCCTTGTTGTTACTTGATTTTAATCCATCTGTAGTGGAGTCTTGCTGGAGCTTCACTGAAGGCGTCTGAGAGGTAGATGAAACTGTGAATTTGTTTGCTTCCTGGCAGTTTCTCATGGCATATTTATCAAAACCATTAGTTTTCTGCAGTATATATTTTTATATCAAAGCCATTACATATTTTTAGTCCATTTGTGATTAGAAAAGAATAACAAAACTTTGTACTTCTACTGAAGTACAAGAGTCTGCCTTCCTAAGTTAAATGCGTTGCACTTGGCCAACACATGGGAAGAAATTGCTTTTTTGTAGAAAGCACCTTGGGCTGGAGCATGTTTAAATAGCAGTCAAAAGGGAGATACCTTGCAGTGACTCTTAATATTTAATCAAACTACAAGAAAGATGGGATAAGATTTGACTGGGTTTCATTTTGTCATCAAGCGATCTGAGACCAACTAACATGGGAAGCCTCAATTTTGTACTGAATTTCTACATTCAACCTAACACAGTTTATTTCTGCAATGTTGGGCACTGAGTTCTTCAGTCATTCTGCCTTTATTAGGGTGATATGCTGGCACTGTGGTATGGTCAGTTTTAGGTATCTGCCCATCAAAAATAAATCTTGAGCTTTAATTTGTCTTACTTAAACACTGCATACTATCAAAGTTACATAGGAAGTTCATAAAGATGCTTTAGTCAGTTTAAGTGGACATTTCAGAGTAATTTCTGAGTAAAATGAATTCAGAATGAAACTTAGTGAGGAAAATGACTAAACAGCTACATTGTTTGATGATTGAGAGCAAAATGAACAGAACATATTTTTCATAAAAACATTCCCCTCCTTAAGTAATGTGCAAAACAAGAACACAAATTACTTGTAATTTAAAAAAAAATCCTGCAATTCGGATACTCAACACAGGCAAGACCTAAGTCTCTCTTCTCCCATTTCTGCCTCTTCTGTTGAGCAAGAAGCCAAGAATTGACCGAAGACACTTTTCTACCTATTCTGTTTCTAGTGTTGGCTAGCTCTACAACCTTCTCTCCACATCTCTAGATATCTTTAAGAATCGCTTCTTGATAGATTTTTTTATATATCTTTAGCCTGTCACTGCATAATAGGTGTCTATTTTAGCCATTGTTTCTATGTACATTTTATCAATTCTACATTTTTTAACTCCTACTTACATGCCTGGCGTGGTTCTCTTACCTCCCGAGTACAGGCATGGCTTCATTTAGAAAGTTATTGGCAAAAAATTTCCCTTTCCAAGTTTCTGGTTTCATTATGCCTTTATCAACTCAGTTCTCTTTTTTGAGACCAGAATTCTAGGAATTGGCCTTCATCCTCCCTCTTTTTCTTCTATGGTCTGGTTTTCTCTCAGGCTTTCTCTGTCTACTCTTGGAATGCAGTCAGAATTTGTACTTAATGTCGTATTGCTTCTTTTTTCTGTGTTTGTACTATTTTTTTTTCTTGCCTGATGCAGCTTCTTATGGTCTTTATCCTCTTTCTGTTAAGCTTGGTACTCTAAAGGCAGTTACTTTTTTAGAGATAGCTCTTTTGCTTCAGGACATACAACTTTTTTTTTTTTTTGCAAACTGTGTATTGTCTATGATCATTGTATTATTAGTAATCTTTTCCTAAAATCATATGTAGTCAGGTTCTACCTCTCAGATACAATAATTTTCCATATCAGCATTTTACCTCTTAGTTCAGTTATTCTACTTTTGCATGTCTCTGATCTCTTGATCATTTCTCTGACATGGGCCTGTAGGTCCTCACAGGATTAAAAGGTTATTTTTGTATTACCTCAACTCTCTGAAACTTTCTTATGCTGCTTATGAAATCACCTTCTCTTGTCTCAATGGTTCTGCCTTTCCATTTCCACACCGCGGCCCACTGCTCTGTGTTATTAGATAAAGCTGGAGAACGCTTGAATCGTCCCTCCTGTAGAATATATATAAGCCCAGTTACTAGTGAATGGATATGAAATTACTTAATTTCTCACTATCCTTTTTAGTGTACTTTGCATTACTATGTAATTGTGATGTTTCCTAGCTCTCACCTCCTGTTTGCACCATCCAAACATTATTTTTTTAATGACCTGATAGAGCCTGCCTGTCTCAGGCTAGTTCATTTAATTAATTCTACTTAGCACGTAGTTGCATTGGAACTAATCAAATGAGCTATGGAGAGAAAAGTCTATTTGACATACTTGCCCTGGAATCATATAGAACTCTGAAGGGACGTGCAGTCTATTTGTCCTTTTTAAGGCAAGGAAAACTATACCTGTATCATTTCAGACTGTTCTTAAAATCTTCCAGACTGGAAAAAAACCCATCATCTGATCCAGCCTTTCCTGTGAAATGAAGCCTAGATGTGATTATGCAGCACTTTGTTGAGTCTTGAAAATCTCCATTGATGGTGACTCTACCGTGTCCCTGGGAAGATTGTTCCAGTGTTTGATTTTTTTAACATTCTTTCTTACATTGAGATGAAACCTGCACTAATGCAAATTTTACCTCTTGCCACTTGTCTTCTCCATGTGACTCCTTGTGAAGAGAGAGCCTGTCGCCACTCTTGAAGTTACTGTAATACTGTGTTGAGGTCCCCCCAGGCCTTCTTTTCTCTGGAGAGAGAAGACCTAACTCCTTCAGACTTTCCTCATGGGGCAGGTTCTCCTGCCTTTTGATCATCTTCATGGCCTTTCTTGGAGCTCTCTTCAGGCTGTTGACATCTTTCTTGAATTACGGAGACCTGAACTGTAGACAGTTATCAATTTTTCCCCTCAACCTTTTCTGCAGCCTGAACTATCTCATTGCTTTCAGTCTTTCCTTATAGATGGTGTTTTAGAAACCTTCAGCCATGCCTATTGCTCTTTGTTAGACTCTGGAATTGGTCCAAATCTCTTTTTAAATGCACCTGAATTAAATGCAGTAGTGCAAGTAGGGCCTTAGTGTTAAAACAGAAAAAAATAATGGCTTTACCAGTTTTCTGGATGACAGTCATGTATGTGTTTTCCCCCAATGGCATTGATATCATTGACTCATACAGCTCATCAACTCTAGTTTCAGATCCTTCTCAGCAGAGCTGCCAACTAAACATTCCCCAGCCTATATGCATGCTTACTGCTGTTCCTGTAAGTCTTGCACATGTCCTTACTGAACTGCAGTCTCCTTTTTTTCAGATTTGTTTCCTGTTTGTCAAGATCGCTTTGAGTTATAGCCCTTCTGTCCTTCACACTCGATGTTCCTCACAGGCTGGTGTAACTGCCAGTTTAAAAAACTTCCTCTTTATTGTACAACCCAGTTCAATAACTAATGCATCAAACAGACCCAAGGCAGCCTCCTGCAAATGTCACATTGATGTCGCCTTCCTTATTGACAGTGAATTAATGATAGCTACTTCTAAATAGATTTTCCACCAGTTTTCTACCATCTATGTGCTTATTCTCTCTCAAGTAGGTAACATTTGTATAAACAAGATATTTGAGGCAGTGTCAAAAACTCTGCAAAAGATGGGTGTATGGCATCTGTTGTCTCTTATGTACAAAACTTAATATCCTCTCAAAGCATGTTACCCTCTCACAGAAAGAAACTGTGATCTGACAGCATTTATTTTCAACACAACTGCGAGAAGTGCTACTTCAGTCATGTAGTGGCTTGATTATTCATTGCGTGATGATTAACATTTTCTCTCTCTTTTTTTTCCTTTTTTTTTTTTGTAATAGTAATTGCTAAACTGATTGTTAACTAATTTCCAAGCAATACTTTTTATATTTGCTTTTGCCCAGCCTTGGAAGACCCTACAGATGGTCCAAAGAAGGATCACAAACACAGAATGTGTAAGAGTTAGTGCTAATTCCATTTATTAGAAAGAAAGTTGAGGTGACCTAAGTGCCTGAGGCACTTTCAGGATTGAGGTGGTTATTAGACTTTTACTAACCCTTATATCTAGAACTGGGAAGGAGCTTGGGTTTTTTCTGGTTTAGGTTGGCAAGGATTTTTGCAAACTTTGGCTTCCTTCAGCAGTTACCAGTATGGTTTGCCTGTTGATACCGTTCATCTTGGCTTAGCCAATATGTGTCACTGCTGAGAGACAAACCTTTGTCTTTGCTTGGGACATACAACTTAATCTTCTGGGAATGGAAACTTTTTACTAAAGTCTTTAAGATTTAGGTACAGGAACCTGGATAAAAATCTAATGGCCTCTTACCTTTATAGGTTGATTAGATGTTTTAATGGTCCTTTCAGCTCTTAAATATTGTGAAATTTAAGAGTAATCTATCAAAGAAAAAATAAGATTCTCTGTTTTGTCTCATTTCCTGGCACTAACAAGTATGCCCCTTGGGGTTATTCTACTCTAAGTTTATATTACTGTGCAATTCTTTGTTTGGTGGGAGAAGTCCATATTACACAGAATAAATGCAAACACTTCATTGCAGCCTCTGATATGAGGCCACATATTGGCAAATGATAGTTGTGAGTTGCAGATTTGGAAGTTCTTTTCATACACTTCAGGAGCACAAAATCCTTATAGAGGCAAATAATATTTTAGATTGATTTCTGCTGGTTCAAGTCAAATGAGAGACTGTCTTGCTTGTTTTAGAAAAGTAGTCTTTTATACGTTCACTTCTTAAAAAGCATATTTTTTACATACAGCCACATCACAATTATAGACTTAATTTTACTATTAAACTCAGAAAATACGTGCTTTTCACACACACACACAAAATCATCTGAATGCTATGACATTTTCAAGGTAGCTGAACAGTATTTTCATTTTTACTCTTTGATAGACAGTCTGATAAGAACTGCTGGAACAAGAACTCCCAAGGCGTACTTTGCCTTCTTGTAACCACTGCATTGCAGCTACACAAACCCCTCTTTGTAGAGCGAGAGAGTTGGCCTCATCTTTTTTAGAGGCATCTTGAAAAGGAAAAATTGTCGGATCACTTAAATATAGAAAACTGTATTGAATTTTTTATCTTTTTACTAAATTAGCTGTCAACCCTAAATGGCTAAAGGTAAGACATTTCAATTTCACTGTTCTCTTTGCACTTCAGAAAAAATCATGAGTGTATACTCAAAATATCACTGTGTTTCTTGATCACAGAGGAACACTGAATTGTCCCCTAGTACGTACTGTTGTTCCAGTGACCCACCCATCCTGTGGAACTTCATCATCTCTCAGGTGGTTTGCAGCTGATGGCATTTGCTTGCTTCAGACCTAGGTTTCTCTGATAAGAAAAAATAGGTCAGACTTTTCTTTTTGAATAAATTCACTGGGTTTTTTAGTAACAGAGAGATGTAAAAATATATTAGAAATAAGGGAAGGTTTTGTTCACTGAAAATCACCTTTTTTTTTTAAGTTTGCTTTGGTTGTATCTTTACATATTAATATATTTTCTATTAAAATACCTTAAATAATTTCTGTTTTTCTTATGCTTTTTTTCCCGCTGATTTATTCAGCTATGGTATAAGGCAACTTGGATGACAAAGGCATTGATGTCTTCTGCCCTTGTGTCAGACTGGTTTCATCAGTAATATTCACACATTTAGTCAGGAATTTCATAGGCTTTGTGCCTGATCATACAAACCTCATGCTGGTCCGAGGCCCAGGGAGGGATCGCAGTTTAACCTGCCATTATCTGCACTACTGACTGCCACAATATTTTCGTGAATTGGTGGGTTTCAGCTAAAACTGTGGTGCCTGTTCCACTCTGTTCTGGAGCTGCTTGAACAAGCATCCTTAGCCCCCAAGTAGGCTTCTTCTGGCCACCTCTGTAGTGGCACCGCTGCCTCAGGAGACAGGCCATACTTTCTCCTTACCACTCCAGGAGTCTGTACGGGTCTCAAAGCCGGAAAGGGAGAAGTAGAAAGTCCAGTTTCTTGAGGGAGTTCTGCTTTTATTCTTAACTGGTGACTGACAGAATCATTCTCTTCATCTTTTTCCTCTTGGTGTAGCAGCTGGAAGTGAGTTCTGAGTTGATGGCTTGGAGGAAGCAAAGGTGAGACAGAGAAGAGCAGAATGAGCTTGGGAGCAAGTTTGGTTTGGGGCCCAGGAGTTTGACATACACAGAATGATGAACTCTTGTAGCAGAAGCTGAAATTTTCTGCTTTGCTATAGTGTCATATTTGAAATAAGACTAGCTGTAATTTAGATGCACCTAATACAAGCTTACCCTTACCTCTACCATTTGCTTATTCATTGTCATGTGTGGTTGTTACAAAGAGCTGATAGAAAAGTACATTCTTAATTATGCAATTATTATACACATTTGAAATCGGTTATTACATATTATAGAAAAGTTGTGTAGTGAAATAAGCTTCTATGCACAAGTCCTAAAAAATTACCTGTCACACTCAGTTTACACAGAAAAGCCAGTGCTGCTTTGTTGGTAAATGAAGTATTAAATCTCTCTAGAGCTATCCAACCACAGGCTGCCTTTTAGGCAAATTGCAGTTCATTAGCAGAGAAGCTGAAATTTGTTCTCTGTAGTAAAATAGCTACCAGGATTAAAGATTACAGGAAATACGTAAGGGTATCTTTACACTCAGGGGAATTTCCTTACTCCCACTACAAATAGTAGTTCTTACTCAGGAAAGCCATGCCTGGAGGTGCAGTTCTTCCAAGAATTGTGTCACGCTTAGCCACTGCAAAGATTTCCCACTAGTTCCAAGTCTTAATTTTGCCAACTAGACAGAGCAAAGATATTCCAAAGGACACTCTGTGTGTTTTTATAATTTCTCTTTGTATTTTTCTCTAAATGTAGTGACATACTCTTTGCAATGTATTCTTTGTAATGTATTGAAGTCTACTTATTCTTACTTTTCTCCCACATCTTTTCTGGTCCTAAGTCTGATTTCACAGTGGTAAATGGCAGATATACTATCCCCTGCGGGTTGGAACATCAGCATATCCTGACTCCTCACGCCTTTACAGAGGCTGAGAAGTCCTGAACAATCTGGTGGGAACATCTCAAGTGAACTGAAATGCCTTGATTGCTGGTGGGCAACTTGGTCACCAGATTTGGTGAAAGAAAGTTTCCTTAATAAGTAAAAGTCTTTCCTAAGGACTATTTATGAATTTGGATAATATACAGAAGGGCTTGAGATGGCTTACTTGATAGAAAGAATACATATGTGAGGATTACACAAAGGCTTTTAACGTTGTCCCTTTCGATTGTTTTGCAGAAATCACACCTTTCAGATTTCGCAGGTAACACCAACACAAGGATGTAAACTGAGCTACATGTTCACAAAAATATTAAACCGTAAAGATACCAACGAGAATGCAAAGCCAATATTTCTTATGTGGTTTCTGTTCAGAACTGCTACAGTTCTGTAGAGAAACTGAGTAAGATATGCTTAAATTTACTGTTTGTTCTCCTCTTTGGTCTTCTACACATTATTTCAAGGAAATGAGGCCAAGGTTTTACTTTGACTTCATGGCAATTTCATACAGCTCTATGCAGTACTGAAATGCATGATGGCGTAAAAAAATAATAAAAAAACCAACAACCCAAACCCCCAATCTTAAAGCAAATAAATTCTATCCAAATGTTATACTTGGAATGAAAATCTTAAAAGTAATGCTTCTTTTCAAAAAGAGTAAGCAATACTCTAAGTTAAGAAAATAAGATTGCTTCTCCTGTTTACCCAGAGTTCTGTATGAGCAGTCATTAAAAATACAATGTCTTTTCGTTTAAAAATAAATAAATAATCATTTCCAACTTTCGTGTGTGGCAGTCAAACACAAAGGATTACCACCTTTTTACAAATTTAAACCATTGCTTTATATGCATCCAGCTTTTGTTTTAATGCCAACCGATCTCATCAAGTGCTACATTTACATTATTTTCTGCACAAAAGTGTGTTGATCAGTTTAGTAAGCTCCTGAATAAATTTTTGTCCTGTTTTCTCATGACTATCATAGTAACTTCGACTTACTGCTCTCCAAATGCACTAAACAGAAAAGTTGAATAAAAATTTAAGAGAAACTTTGTTCTTACTTTTCAAGTGTCTTAGGATGGACTTTACACTATAGTGTAGAGAAAAAGAGACTATAAAGAAAGTACTGTACAGAAGCTAGCAGAAATTTAACAAGGTGATGAAAGCTGGCTGATTTTCTGTGGGTTTTTTCTGGGTCTTGGGTTTGGACTGGTTTTTCTCCCTCACCCTCCTGCCTTTTTCTTTCTGGGGTAACTCAAGGAAACCTAGCGACTTCATAAATGCGTTGCATGTTGAACACACAGATCAAGTATTTTCCCCTTAGAAATAGCTGTAAATGACTTTGTTTCTACACACTTTGAGTATGAGGTGGGATTGGTGCTTAACTGATCCTGAAGATTAATGAGCAGTGATGACTTGATCCAATACTATCCTCCCTGCTGCAATTACTTGTTAAATTTATCATGTCAGTTTTGTCACCTTGCACTTTTTTTAATACGTTGCATGCAAGGTCATGACTTTCAAGAAACTGCTGAGGACTTTTAACTGTTTGTAGACTGAATTATTTCGCACTAGTTGACTATAATAAACCTAATATTTGAAATTTGCAATCTCCGTTGGGTACTCTGTATAGTTTTATTCAAAAAAGTTTTAAGTTTATGGTGAAATATTCACTTTACATTGCAAAACAGTGACATGGCACACTTTAATAAATTAATATTATTAAGAACGTAAAGATTTGTGAGTCATCGTCACTGCCAGTTCAAATATCTGTCAATCATTACTCATATGCAAATCATTTGACATTTTTTTCCTAGATTTAATATTAACCAAGCAGTCCATAATTACCCTATCGTAACTCATTGTTTCTCCCAACATTAGGGGGCCAGTTAGCTCAGTCAGTTGAGCGTGGCACTAACAATGCCAAGGTCACAGGTTCGATTCCCGTTCGGTCCCCATATGTTGCCTGATCTGGCGACCCTGGCGACAGGGAGGCTGAGTTAAAATGATCTCTAAGGTCCCTTCCAGCCTAGGCCATTCTATGATTCTATGATTAGCTATTTTCTGCTGCCGTGAGTCTTGAAGAATTAAGCATAGTTTACACACTAAGACCCACTAATACTTCTCAACCCAAGTGCAGGCAAATGCCATCTCCCAGCTAGACAGGACTGGGACCCCAGTACACAATGCTGTTAAATTTCAACTCCAATATGAGAATTGACTGTAACTGTGGAATCCACACTCCTCTAGAAACTTCCACAAGCAGCATTTCCTACTTTCCCAGCATCGGATCTCACCTTAGGCTGTAAAGGATCCATCATTAAAAGTAACTTCCAGCCTGTACTCTACCAAATTATAACCTTAAACTTAATTCAAAGGAGTTACTAATCATTGCCGGGTAACTTGGCTGCAATGTGGAGGTGGCCCCACCCACGCCTGCCGTGGTTAGTTCTCAGGCTGCTTCTTTTAACCTCCCACAGTGCAGCAAAGCAAACGCTTTGCGTGTGGAGCGCAGCACTCAGCTAACTACAGCCTGGTGACCACTGGACACCAATAACCTGCCATGAATCTTTCGTGGCTGCTGCTTGCATCAGCACCAGGGTCCCTCCAATTTCCAGGATAAGCATAGGCCTTCGGTCCCTACTGTCTTTAATTCAAATCCTGACACAATTGGTTCTGAACCCTGGCTTTAACTGCACTCCAACCACCCATATGCTGTGCCAAAGCTCACTTGCCAGCACCAGCCTCCTGCCCAGCCTTCCAGGATCTAGCAGCAAATCTAGCTATTCAGCCTTGTGCTTCTGCTGGGAAAAATGTCTTCAGCTATGTCTCAAATCTGACTTTTAGAGACAATTTCATATAGTGGTTGGGTTCTGTTCTCAGGGAACTGCACACTGATTTTGGTGGGCAAAGTTAGACTAACTCTTGGCTTTTCCATAGAAAATGGAACTCTCATTTCCAATACTGCCAATAAAGCAAAGTTATTTCATACCACCGTAGATTTGCTAGAGTACACTTTTGTTAACTGAACTATAATATTGTCCATCTAAAATAAACAGAATCAGTAAAGGATGCATGCTGTTAATACACCATATTTTATTGTCATGATAAATTACTGTTGCTTTTCTACAAAATGTCATTCTCAGGTTTGACAAGCCATTACTATGTACTATGCGTATGTAGATTTTACGGCTTGTAGCTATATAGATTTCTCTGAGTTGCTAACGGGACAAAGAATCAGTGTAGGAGAAAAATTGAAGGTCATCTTTTGTGCCGATGGACACATGCAAATAGAGCTTCAGAACCACAATATTAGTCATGACTTTCTATCCATAGTGATTATATAACTGTAATTTAGGAATTAAGAAAAAGAGACAGATACACCAATACGTGAATTGTTATTTTTGATTATTAGCACTACTTATTTTCAGTGATTTTGGTAGGGAAATTGACAGCATAAAATATTCTGCCTCGTATTTTGTTTCCTGCAGATAAGCAGATCAAATCACTTTAAAAACATTTACTAAGATTGCTCTTTAAAAAAAAAAAAAGAAAAAAAGAATTGGTTATCTTGTCAGTAATGCTATATGCAGAAGCAATTTCACTAAGTGAACGAAAAAAATGATCATTAATATTTTGTAATTTGCTTTCAGTAACAAGAGGGTAGCAGTATCAAATGATGTCATATAGTACTAATGGTAATATACCGACTTACTGAGAAACTGTACAGGTCACAAACTAGGAAGACCTGGTGAATACCACCAAACTCTCATGGTGCTGTGTAATTCAGTTTGTGTCTCTGGTAACTTACTGACCTTATCAGCACAAATGTATTATTACACACATTACTTGCTTCTTGAGAAAAACAATCCTAAAATGCTAATAGAGTAAGACACATTACTAGGCTGCCATTTTCTAGCTTTATGGTGAATTCTTTCAGGTTGATTTAAGCAACTATAGCAGCAAATACACAAAATGTAAAGGGACTATGTGATTAAAAGCAGTTACCATCTGACAGCTGGAGGAAGGGAAGGAAAGGGAAGGAGTTAGTAAGAGCCAGCTCGGGTCACCTGGCACAGCCCAAGCTTAAACGGGACTCCTGAGCTGATGGGCTAGGGGTGTGAGTGGATTCCCCTGGTGAGGCCGATCAGTTAGCTCTTGTGTGCTGCGGGCAGAAGTTTTCGCTTTATGTGATAGTGAATTTAGAGATCTAAGATGTCATGGACCTTCTTCAGAGAGCTCCTTCCTTCCTTCCCTTGTGTAACGAACCCACAGGCAGGAGCAATTCCAAGCACTGCATCCTGGTGCACTTCTGAGTTCAGTAGGTTCAAACAGTGTCCAGGCCTCTCAGGCTCACTCCCTGTGACTACAGAAATATTTGTTTGTTGTTAAAAACAACAGCTTAAGTTTACTTTAGCCCTTTGTATTCTAAAATATGTGTCCTCGTCCATACTTGAATCAAATAGTTGCATTCTCCTTTGAAATGCTTTTGTGCTAACTAATGCAGGCTGGGAATCCTAATTTGAGCTCTGTGAAAATTTTCAAGATTTGGAAATATTTTTCATCCTGTATTGGGACAAAATGTGAAGAATGTACTCATTTGTGAAGAACTAAAACCCCACTAAAATCCTCAAGTACTTTTCTTTGGACACAATATGTGAGAATGTTGCATTCAAAACTGTTGGATGTTTAAAATTCAAGTTTTTAATCCTTTAGTGGCAAGAAATACAGAGTTTCAATTGTCTGGGATAAAACACCCCCTTCATCCCACCTCACCCCCATTTTAAGAAAGTACTTTTATTACAAATCCTACAAGTAATTCTGAAACCTGAGAGGACACAGTGGTAATAGTTTTATCTGTTGTGGGCAATTCATAACTTGAGACCTGGGTCTTGGTGGTAAGCAAAGAATATGAGTGCAGTCTTATCACACAGATCTTCAGTTCCGTGGAAATGGGATAAAGTAATGCCTACCAGTGAAGTCAGAGGGCTGGAGGAATGGTAATGTAAATTATATCTCCTCGGTTTTTTGGAACTTTTCTCATTATTTATCGAATCTGCTGTATACAGTGGACAACATTGTCTCTGATAGACATGTACAAATTCTGTCAATAGTAACAGAGAACTGCACATATCCCTGTCAAAGCCTGTTCCTCTTTCAGAGTCTTTTCATAACCTTTCACATGGCATAGTTTAATGTTTGTCCTTATTTGCTTTATTATTAAATACCAGTTTATTATTCTACTTTATTTTAGAGCATGTTCTTCTTATATTTAAAGTCTTTTTTCCTCATTGTCATCTGTGAGACTGTGTGTTTGGCATTGATTTACTTACCAATATTTTCTCTGTCTCACAGTAGTTTGTTACAATTTATGAGTTTTGGCATTTATTTTATTTTATTAGCCTATGTAGAGCTTTGAAGTGTTGAGTTTTATTTTGTTTTGACCCTTCTGCCCAGAGAATTACGTGGACACTGTAAAAAGGTACAAGAAAAATATTTGGTCACATTTTTTACCCTATCACTTCTGACAACATCTGTCTTAGTCTAAACAGGATATCAGTCTTTCAACCTAAAACCTCTTCTTCAGTATGCATGCAACCTTTTCATTTCAGTGAGAGCATATTGAAGGACATGGCATGACCTTATATATGTAACTTACCTGCTTTTATAACATAGTTTCTGGTTTTTTAGGTCTGGAAAAAAAGAATTACGTTCTAGGGAACTTTCTGCCTGCTTTTCATTTAAGTAAGATAAAGCATTTATCAGTGAATGAAGCATCCAAAATTAAGTACTGGAATAAAATAACTATTAAAGATGAGCAATATCTAGACTCTTCACCCAAGGGGTCTGAGAAATTAAGAATGAAATGCCTGAGATGCTGACAAAACCATGTAGTCTCTTTTAAACCAACTGCTGTTGCAAAGTAGAAAATATGAACCTGTCTTGAAAACTCAGGTCATAACTTCTCTAGGAATCCTCCTGGCTTTTAGGTATTGCAAGGCCAATGTCGGTGGCTGGAGCAAGTGGCAGCAGCCGCAGTCATGAGCTAAGTGAGACCTGCTCAGAGGGCGTTTGAGCAGTCTGATGGTCTTGTGAGAACACACTCTTGGGGAAGGACCTTGGTGAGGTGCAGAAGATACCTGTGGTGGGTTTCCGGTTGCTGTGGAGGTGACTCGGATGAGTGGTGATGGCCTCCAGGACTGACCAATCTCTGGCAGGCTTGTGTTGCAAGAAGAGACACAACCAGTGGGAGTGAGGGGAGAGACTTGTCCTGGAGCAGCCGTTGCCCATGTTGGGCTTCCAGCTGCTGTGAGGGCAGCATGGGCAGTGGCATTGAGTTCATGAGCACACTCAGCTGCTGTCAGGACACGTTGAAGTGGGCTTCTAGACTCATGAGAAGGGACCCCACAGTGGAGCAGCAATGGTTTTTAGGGAACGCAGTGACTGGATGCTGCAAAGAGGGATTCGGCACTCAGAGTGGCAATTCATGGGATTGGGCACGTGCCCAGAAGCTGGGGTACTTCTCAGGCTCCTGTTCTTTACCAGTGCTTGCTGCTTGCTGAGCAGCTCTGGGATTTGCTTCTAGATCTTCTAAAGCGTTTTTGTTGGTTTTTTTTATCTGGCATCCTCAGATCCAGCCTCTGCTGTTGGGAAAGGCTGGTCCTGATTAGGGAGGGTCAGGTACCATTTCAGCTAGCATTAGCAGTCCCAGAGCACCGGTCCCAGGGCACAGTTCTCAGAAGCAGCCGTTTGCTGAGAAAGGCACATGGAAGGGGGCCAGAAATGTGCTGAAGCCCATATGGGACTCATCAGTAGTAGTGTTGCACACAGTTCCCAGCACCAAATAAAGCAACTACTCCTGTAGCAGCAGAGGCCTCTGCTCAAGTCAGTGGGAGGATAAAGCTTTCCAGATCTCAGGCTCTAGAGAGTAGCTGGTGCATCTCTCAAAGGCTGGAGCAGGAGATAACAGCATCCTTGCCTGCAGAAGGTGTGTACTAGATGAGGAGGTATTTTGCCAAGACAAGAAGCTGTGGGAGCAAAGGGGCAAACTGCAGAGCATCAGGAAATATAAAAAAGGTGTTGATAGTGTCTTCATAGAGATCCTGCAGAGGCAAAAGCCTGAACCTGTAACTGCACAGAGGGAGGGCAGCCAAAGATCCTGGTGAACTGTGGGGCAAATGGAGAGTCCCAGGCTGGGAAAGGCAGGAAGTTTGTGACTTCTGGCAAGAGGAGGATGGCAGATCTGCAGTTGCAGAACTGGTTCAGTATGCTGGTGGCAGGCAAGGGAGGGAAAGCCATCCCTGGGGAATCTAAAGAGTCACCTGATGAGCGTTGCATTAGCACCAAGAGGAAGTGATTATAGTGGAGGACGCACCTCTTCAGGTACAGAAGGCCCAATTTGCTCATCTGAGTTGCTGTCTAGGGAGGCTAAGCCTTGCCTGGCCCTTGTACTATTTCTCTTGCTGCTTAATTACATTAACAGCATTAGTATATCTAGGGCAGGAACCCTGAGCATATTAGGAGTGACTGGATGGCTTTGAGAAGGCATGGAGGCCCAGGTGGTGTTCTCTTGGGAACTTCCAGTGCAGAGGAAAGGCTTGGGGAAGAGAAAACAGATGGGAATTTGGCTTTTATGAGCATGAGACCCTCTTAAGGTCCTTAGGACACTGCTAGACACATGGCGAAAGGGCTCTCCGAAAAAGGGCATGGGAGTCTAGTTCAGCAAGCTGAACATGAGCCTGCAGCATGCCTTGCAGTATAGAAACTCAACAGCTTCCTGGGCTATACTAACAGGAGAAGTAACTATCCCAACTTGCTCAGTACTTACGAGATCTCTACTCATGAAATGACATCTGGAAGGCTGTGTCCAGTTTCAAGCCCCTCCGTTTTAGGAAAGACCTTGATAAACTGTTGGATCCACAAGCGAGAAAGCTTTGGGGAGACCTAACAGCAGCCTTACCCTAGCCATGACCAGGTTATCAAGAAAATGGAGCCAGGCTCTTTCACAGTGCTGCATGGTGGAAGACAAAAGACAGCAGGTATAAGGTGAAGAAAGAGATGTTAAAACTGGATGTAAGGAAAAGCTTTTTTACTGTGAGGACAAACGCTGGAACAATTTGCCCAGTGGGGCTGTGCATTCTCCATAGCCTGAATAGATAAAGCCCTGAGAAACCTTGTCTGATCTCACAGGTGATCCTGCTTTGGGCAGGATGTTGGAGTAGAAGCTTCCTGAAGTCTGTTCCAGCCTGAGTTATCCCATCATAATATGAATATCTTATGATCCAATGAGTTAAAAACATAACAAGCCAGAGTATGATGAATGCCAGAGTATTTATATGTTGTGCCTTAACTTTCCCTTAATGTTTTCTTGCAGAGTTAGCAGAACAAGACATGAAGGTATTAACTGTTCAGATTCAGCATGGAGTCTTGGCTTTAACAGCAGAGAAGGGGAATTTGCTCTGAACTGGAGGATTGTGCACAGCAATAGTTGAAAATTGCATTCCTGTTCCAATTTACCAAGTCTGCTAGTGGGTATGTGAGAGGGATGGGTGAAAGGGCTCACATCCTAGATGGCCTGTTCTAGCCACACCAGTATTTCTCTGTTAGACCCCTTCCATCTATGCAAGGGAAAATAGTTTAAATGACGATTAAATCGGGAAATATAGATTGCTTGAAAAATAATGATGGGAGAGAGCAGCCCTGCTCTACACCATCCAGGAGTTTCAGAAAGTTACCAGAAAGACAGCTGTGGTAACTTATAGGAATGTATTCATAAAATCAAGAAATTGGGTGAAAGCATGCATGTGTTTACACAAAGGTAAAGAGCTTAATAACAATAACATGCCAAGTTGCACATTCAGATAAACATATGCAAGTAATGGCACTTGAACAGTTTCTAGAACTTTGGTCAGTTGTTTTGAAAGTACTTTTCTAAGAATCACAAGTATTGTTTAGGGAAATTGTGACACACTGAATTGATTTGTTGAAGGTCACTTGTCAGACTGAGGAAAAGAATTCTGCTCTTCTAAGCCTCAAACCTGTGTTTTGTTAAACTGTAGGAAGAAAGTAGAATGAATATTTGACCTGAAGTGATCACCAAACCAGTAGCTGGATATTGTAATATATCAAATTGTATTTTCATTCTATGATACCGGCCTCAGTTAAATGCGTAAGTTGAGCAATAACTGCATTACAGCTTTTGACTCTGTCTTGAAATGAGTTATCCATTCATACAACGAGTGTCATACTGACCTGTTTACATATTTCTCACAAAGCTGTATTCTCTCTGATTTGCAACAGCTTAAAAACATGAAATTCTGGGCAAATATCCTTAAAGAAAAACAGATCTTTGGCAGTCTGTTAAGCAAAACTGTATTTTCCTTCATACTGTCCCTCTCTCATCTGCATTCCAACTGTACACTGCTGTTCCCAAGTTTCCATTCTTTGGAATGAAGCAGCAAATGTTCCATAATTTTTACTCTCCTCAAAATTTTAAATATGACCATTTAAATCTATATCATTCATTGTTCTGGGTGAACGTTTTGTTAGTTCCATTTGAAGTGACCTGATTCTCCTAGTGTTTAGTCTCCAGAGTCTCTTCTGAACAATACCTAAAATTCCTTCTTGTGACAATCCTTGTTCCTGCAACAGCTAAAGTGGTCTTCTGCAGTTATTGCTGAGATATAATCAGAGCAACTTTCACTGATGCCAAGCAGTGATTTTCTTGGGCCAAGAATGACTTTCTCCTACCTTGCTGTAACTATCTCTGTAATGGTGGAGCAAAGCTCCAAAGAGACTGTACTTCTGAGTCTGAAGTACTCTTAGTTGTGCATGATTTGCATTACAGAAGCATCACCAAAGAAGTCAGGATTGGCAATGCACACCCTGGCATCAGTCTAATATTCTTGGTTCTTTTTGTTGGCATTCATGTAGTTAGGCATGATGAAAGACTTAACCCTTTTTGCCGTATGTGGCATCAAGTGCTTTATCATCTGGCATTGTTTATCCAGGTATAGCTGCACAAATTTCGCCAAGATCTTACTTTGCTATTGGCAAAAGCTGCCCTCAATGCTTCAAGCTTCAGTGAACACTGTGGTACATGTCCTGCTGTTTTAAGTGGTGTTTGGAACTGTCTCTGGGCTTCAATCTTTGGATGGGCCCAATGTGATACCACGAAGCTTCAGTAGGAGGGGAGAGACCTTGCTGTGAGGGCAGTTACCTAATTCTTCTTTCATCTGTTGGCGGAGTTATATTCCAGAGGCCTCAGTAAGAAACGCTGTCCTTTGTGTAGATCTCTGTTGATATATTTTTCAGGACAAAGGCACAGCTCAGACCCATTCTGAGTTTCTTCCTGAGGTCATCTTCAATTTCATTTGAGTCAGATGATTAATCACAGATTAATATGTAATTATTTTCTAACCTACAGTCTGTCGTGGCCAAGCTATCCCTCTATAACTTTGTTGATTATCGAGTTTTAAATATTTTTTGCTGATAGACCAAGATGTTTAAAAAGTATAATCTCTCCTCTTCACGGTAGTGGCAGAAGGATTGGATAGGTATATCAACATTAAAAAGTTAATTATATTTTAATACACCTGTAACCGTCAAGGCCTTTTCTTTTAGACTTGAAGTGACTGTCACTTACCTCTCCACTAGGTATTTCCACCCCTTAGGTTTGTCTTCAGAAGACATTCTATTCAGCTTCCAAGTCCAGGATCATTCTTGAAGCCAATGACAATTTTTAGTGTATTTGATAAGAATCACAGTGTGAAAATATTTATAAACAAGTACTCATGGGAGAAGGATGGTCATCTACAGTTCTTCAAGATTTTTATCTATTTGTGTGTTCATAACCACCCTTCTACCCCTCTCACTGGAATTACTTGGAATTTTTCTAGTTCTGAGGCTGAGATGCACAGTAGGTTTGAGATGCATCTCTTCCTTTCAGACCAGCTGGTGCAGCATGCTGGGAAGGACAGGTTGTCTGCACACCTTATGAATAGCGTTGAGAGGAAAAAAAACCAACCTTGGGAACAAATGTATGTATTTATTGGTATATAAATTGGTAACTAAGCATGGCATTTTTAAAAGGAATATTTGCAATTGGATAGCATGTCTAACCCATTATCTAACTGTACTAACTCTGCCTCACCCGTGCAATGATTTCTTATCATGTCAATTACATAAAATTAAGTTGGAGTGTGAAAAGCTGAATGGAAAGACTCAAAAAATATTAGGTACACTTTTCAGTTCAGAGTTATTTATTTTGAAAGTGGCTACTTTTCTTTAAAAGAAAAAGATCATATATACCATCTTCCTGCCCAAAAATAATTATCTCCCAGTACTGAAAAGGAAGAAGATATGAAATGTAAGTATTGCAGCCAAAATTGCGTATTCTTATGATCTCAGCTAGAGAGGATTCTTGGACTAAAGGACTAACTTAAGGACTGACTTAACTTCTTATTTTCCAACTTTGCTACATCAAAGTAAGTGACTAACAGTCAAAATTGACAATAAGCAGTTAGTCAAACCTCTGAACTAAATAGAAGTAGTTCAAGCTGTCAGCAAAGCACCAGAGATTCGTCTTCCTGTGTTTCTTATCCAGTTAGTACACACTTAGACAAATTGGAAAAAATGAATGTAAAGCTATAAAGACAGTGAAGACGTGTGCTCTTGACATAGCTTTTCAGTTGTCATTTCAGGGCATGTTGATTTTCCGTTTAATTGTGGGTTCAGTTAGAAACTTTGGTTTCAAATTTCCCCCTTGGTCACTTAGTTCCTATGAAGACAGGCAAAAGGGAGTTCACATAGTAAATATTTTTGCAAGCTCTCCAAGTTTCTCTGACTGTCATAATGGCATACTTCAGGGCCCTTCTGCTATTTTTAAGGAGGCCTGAAAGGACTGAAATTTGGGAACCAAGGAGACTGTTTGGGATAGCTGAATGAGGAGCAAGAGACCTGAGGACACGAGGAAGGCAAAACTCCTGACTTGTAGTGGTAGAGAGCAGAGGAACAGCCAGGAGAAGTAGGTCCCACATGGACGAGGTGATGGTGCTCTTTGGTACACAGATCCAGCGAGATTGCCACTGGAGACCACAGCTCATCCCTTCTGTGTTCTTCTTCTTATCCTCTCTGTGCTGGAGTTGGGCACCCAGGGAGGGCTGGTATCCTCAGGACAGTTCGTGCTCTGAGCTGTGGGCAAACTAATTGTTCCTTATTCCTTTGTAGCTGGGTCCTCCCCTTCTGCGCTGGAGCCCGCAGGGCCAGAATACCTTAAAGCCCAAGATCTGTGCCACAGCCCTGAAACCACAGAGCTACTCCAGCTTAATTTTCTGGCTTACTCCTGCTCACCAGATCCTGACTGTGCCTCTTCCAGCTGGTGTGACTGACTCCACCAGCTGTGTTAACACTTCACAATGTTCTCAGAAGCTCCCAGTTCCAGAGCTGAGGAGTTCTGATGTAGACTGAGATGTGGAAGTGTTTACAAAAGGTGTGGAATGAAATCAGAAGCCCTTTGCTTCTCTCAGTTGTTCTTTAACAGGCATTACTTATAAATAAGTTTTTTAAAAAGGAAACTAACAATGAAAATTGTCACTAATATATGTTTTTTTCTTATACTTCTGACAAAGTAAATCATAACAGTTCTGCACAGAAGCCATTATTTACTTCAAAATGCCAGTCAGACACAGTAAACTATGCTGCCAAGTGATATGTTTCTCTTTGACACCACGTTTTCCAGCTCTTCTTGAAGCTTTCGGTGTCCATTGAGAGTAATGACTGTAGGTCAATACCTTCCAATCAAGATGCTATATGATGTTTTTTGTTAATATTAACACATAGGAGATAGGGTCAAGTGAGAATATCCTTGGCGTGGCAATGAGTGTTCTGTGTTTGGACAGTTACAGATGTCAGCTTTTTTACAGGCGCAATACTACACACACACACATCCCCCCCATGAGATTATACTCACTGGTAAAGGAGTTATTCTTGCATTATAGAATATTTTAGTAAGTGTAAAGCTGCTACAGTAGCTCTCATGACCTTCACTTCCATTTTCTGTGCAGCATCATTTATGTTTCTCCTTGTGAGGATCAAGACAAGAAAAAAAGATGTAGGTGAGCTGTTACCACATTCTGCTGGAATGAACCATGTACCAGCTCTAGATCATACAGACCAGGACTTGCTTTTTCCTGGATTATTCCTGGACCCATTTCTTAAAAATTGAATTAGTGTACTTTGAAAGGTTTTTTTGCTTGGGTGGGCCTTCCTGGACTCCTTGAATAACTTCTAGAACTTCAGCCCCTCCATCTAAAATATGGTGTATTATCAGAAAGCCTAAGGGATACTCATTCCACTCAGGAATTTGAGATTTCAAAATCTGACTTCATTTCAAATTGGAAAACACCCAAATATTTTGAAATTCTCAGAAAGAAAAGAAGTAAAGCAGATTGATCAAAACATTTCAACTAATGTTTGTCTTGGAAGACATTACAATATCTTAAACAGAAATTTGATTGAATTTGTATTTTTTAAATGGAAGTTCTGTGTTTTATTTCAGGAACACCTTCATGGAATGTTTGGAGGCTCTTGGAACTACTTTCATTTGCATAAAGTAAATATGGTTTTGAAAACATTTTATTTTGTCTTATGAAATATCTCTGTTAAGTTTGTAGTCATGTTTTGTTTATTAGCTAGACTTTCTATGAACTATCACAAAACGGGAAACAATTGTGAGGCTCAATTGTGGAAGCTTGGGCACAAAATGTGAAGCCAAATATCAGCTGAAGTAAAAGTTTATTAACTTTATTGAAGCCTACTGTCAGAATCACGATAGTTCCTGCTCAGCATTTTCAGTTATATATAAATATACCTGGTACAGCAAGAAGGTGTCATGCACTACCTTTCACTCATTTCTGAAGTTCTCAGTTAGGTAGGCATTTTCATTAGACAGTTCTATATGTGTAAACATGTGTCATCTAATCATGGGCACAAAGCTTAAAATGCAATATTAACTTCTATATGGGCACCATATGTACTGTGAACATATTATAAAATATATGTTTTGTAAAGACCATTTCAGTTATGATGTGCTCAGTATTCCAGATGATCAGATCAGATGTTCGAACTTAAATATTCAGAATTTGGTTGGTTTTGTTTTAATTTCCAAGGAGCTGCTCAAAGTCATAGCTAAAGTAGCATTTTATATCTCAAAGTAAAATAAATTTCCCTGCACACGACAGTGAATATCCAGTGGTTCAAGATGCCTGTACTAAAAAAGTAGAGGAAGTGAAGAGATGTAAATTATGTTGATTCCTAGAAATACAAACGCTTAAAGAATATATGTACTACTTCTTCATACCCTTAAAAATATTCGGCATGTACTTTTTTGGTACTACATGGACCTTTTCCTCATTATCTGAATTTAAACCTGATTTACATTAAACTGATAATCTGCTTCTCGTAGCTTCCTCCAGTAATTTTTTAGTAGGGTTGTGTGTCATATGTGAGATTAAGAAAACAACATTAGGTTGTGCTATCTGATCTTAACATGCTGTACTGTTGCGGTGAATTTCTTAATGCACCAGGGTGTCCATCAGGCCCCAGATACAACCACAAAGCCAAGCCAGTGACGCAAATCAGCAGCTGATATAAACAAGTTGACACAAACCAGAAACTAAGCTAGCAGTGAACCTCCGGAGATGCTTCTTTTCTTTTCTCTGCTTTTTTTTCTTCTCTCTCTTCTTTTTTTTTTTTTTTTAATAAAAGGAAACATTTCTCAGCAACTGAAATGCTTTTGTATTTGCCTCCAACTTCACAATTAACCTAAACATGGCTCCATAGTGTGCTGGTTTATGAGAGAGAATGTGATACTGCCTGCTTGTCATTAGTTTTATAGGCAGATCGTATGTCCTAGACTTGGTGTGTTTGTTGATTTTTTTCTTTAGAAGTACCTCTATGACGTCTTTTCCTATTTTTATGCTATTTAATAATCCATAAGAATATTCACAGAAGAGACCATAGTGCTTTATTGAACTCCTGTATTTTTTTCTTCATCTCTTTACTAGTAGGTGATTAAATGCATATAATCACTTTCTTTACAGTTAGAAATATCTCCCTCATTTTCCTTCTTTCTGAACTGTATCCTTCTTTTAAGAATATATGTAGCACTTTATTGTTACTACGTAGTTCACACTCCTTCCAAGTACAATCATCATCTCATTCATGTTTATACAGGGCACACCTTGCTAGTCTGTTTACTGCAGCTACACACTGTTAGTAGTGCTATGTCTGAATGCAGCTTAGAGTGGCACAAGTAGTTTGTTCTGTGTAGTGCCTGTCCTGCTCTCCTCCTCCTTCCAGGCAAGTAAGAGCTTCCAGCCCAGGTCCAGGTTTATCCGTGTGGCTGCATCTGCCGTGGGACTCTTGCCTGGTGCAGCTGGAGTGTTGCAAACCTCTTGCTTGACGGATCGAGCCAGGCCAGCGGAGACGTGGTCAGAACTATCCATCTCCTCTCTTTTCTCAGAATAGTTACTGTTTTATTGTGCAGTGTGCTTTTATAAAGTTGTTCAAGTACTTCATTCTGTATAAATAAATCATTATTAAATGTGATTATAACACTCTTTTAAACCAGCTTATAACTTGTACTAAGTACGTTCCTTCCTGGAAAGCTGTATTTGTTCTTCTGCATATTTACGTCTGAAAGCATAGTAGTTTGAACTTTATTTAATTGATCTCCAAGTCTTGATTTCCTTTAAAGAATATGACACAAAAAAAAATGCAGACATGACCCTAAATCCTGACAGTATTTAAAGTTGTGGCAGCATGAGATATATCAAGGCTTCCCAGTTTACAGTTGCAAGAAAAAATATGTGAACCTTTTGGAATTTCATGGAGTTCTGCGTTAATTTGTCATAAAATGTGATCTAACCATCATCTAATTCAAGAGTATTGACAAATAGAATGTTCCTGCAAAAACGATTCTGATCCTCCATCTCTTTATTGAACACACTCATTCAACATTCAAAATGCTGGTGGAAAATTAAGTGAATGCTTGAGTTGACCTCAGAAAAGCTAATCGGAGCCAGGTGTTAGCACACCTGGTGTCTTGTTAAGAAAATGAGTTTGGAAGTGTGCACTAGTTGTCTGATAAAAACTACTCAAATGTTTTTCACTTTGCTCCGCACAAGATGTATGATTATGTGAGCCATGCCTTGCCAAAAGAGGTTTCAGAAGATCTGTGATCAAGAATTGTTGATTTACATAAAACTGGAAAGGGTAACAAAGTGATTTCAAAGACCTTAGAAATCCACCAGTCTACAGCAAACAGTCTACAAATGGAGACACTTTGGGACTGTGGCTACTCTACCAAGAAGTGAGCACCCGGTCAAAATGACCCCAAGAGCACAATGAAGACTCATCGATGAGGAAAAGAAACAACCCCGAGTGACAGCCAAAGTGCTGAAGGCATCGCTGCAGCTGTCTAACATCTGTGTTCATGAGTCTACAGTACGTATCACATTGAACAAGCAGGGTGTCTGTGGCAGGACAGCACGAAGGAAGCTGCTGCTTACTACAAAGAACATTGCTGCACACCTGAAGTGTGTGACAGAGGACATTGACACTCTACAGTGGTATTGGCAAAATGTTTTGTGGACTGATGGAACAAAGACTGAACTATTTGGAAAGAACATGCAGCACTACATCTGGCATAAAAAGGGCACTGTGTCTCATCCTGAAAACATCATCCCAGCCAAAAAGTATGGTGGAGGAAACATCATGATTTGGGCCGGCTTTGCTGCATCAGGGCCTGGCCAGCTTGCAGTCATTGAGGAGGAGATGAATTCCCAAGTGTATCAAAAAATTCTTCAGGACAATGTGAGAATGTCTGTATGTCAGCTGAAACTCTGTAGACGTTGGGTGATGCAACAGGACAATGACACAAAACACCGGAGCAAGTCCACAACAGAATGGCCTCAGGAAAACAAAATTCGCCTTTTTGGAGTGGCCAAGTCAGAGCCCAGACCTCAACCCAATAGAGATGCTTTGGAATGACTTGAAGAGAGCCACACACACGAGACGTCCAAAGAATACGACATAGCTGAAGCAGTTTTGCCAGGAAGAACGGGCTAAAATCTCTCCTGAGCGATGGGCAGCTCTGATCCACAGCTACAGGAAGCACCTGACTGAGATTATTGCTGCCAAGGCGGGGCCAACCAGTTATTGATTCCAAAGATTCACTTACTTTTTCCACCAGTATTTTGAATGTTGAATGAGTGTGTTGACACTACTTTAAATGACCTCAGTTAAATTGATTAAGTTTTATTTGAATAATTATATTTACAAAACTTAGAGGCTGTATATATATAAATATTAAGTAACATTCATTAACAAAAAGTCTTTTGAAGGATAAAAATATAGGCTGTTATATATGTAGTTGCAGTAAAAATAAAGTTTGTCTCCTGCTAGGGAAATGCATATATGACCATGCTAATACGTCTCATCATGCTACAGATCTGTTCCTGTTATAGGGATAATAAATAGTCTGAAAAGCTCTGTTCCTTAGAGCTTTCATATCATGTACCCAGGCCTGCTGGAAAATACAGGAAAAGTTGTCAGTCAGGACTCCTGGAAGTGATTGTCTTCTTTTTCGTAGTCCAGATAATACTGTAACAGGAAATTACTTCCATATGTGACAAACACATGTGTTAGGAAGAGCAGGACATTTCTGTATCTATTAATAGAGAGATGTCATCTACTGGATATTATCATTTACGAAAGAGTCCCCAAGGTTAGTTAGGAAATACTAGCTGCTGTTGCAATTATGACATTTTGCAAAATTGCTTTTAATGCACTTTCCACAAAATTTAGCCTTCTGACAGAAAGTGGATTGATACACAAAAGATAAGGAAACATCAGTTCACTTGTCTTTTTTTTCTGATTGTCTTTTATCCACCAAATAAATTACAGAAAATATTCCCTGAATTTTTTAGTCTTCTGTCATTATCATCCTTTGATCTCAATGTAATATAGAAGATGATGATAAATAGGTATTTTTAGAGGCAAGCATGTGGATTGTTGAGAGATTCTGTAGACTGAAACTAACTCTTTTTTTCTGCCACCAAACTTTTACTGGTTTATTTTCAATTTAAAATAAACTCAGCAAAACCACAAAAAATCAAAACCTGGGACTGTGGTCCTTAGCTTTAGGAAAGGGTTCCAGGGATTAAAATTCAGATTTAAAGATTATGTATTTAAGTTCCAAAATCTACCTTTTTTTTCCTGCCTAACTACATATTCTGCCTACTGCTCAGTTCATTGCAGTATAGTACCATCTATGTACTGTATAAATAGTAAATAACATTATCCTTACTGTCTTGTTGCTTTTAGCTCTGGATTTTACATTTTTTCTGTTGTAAGAAGTGCTGTTGCAATTTGGAGAACTGCCATTTGTGAATCACTGTTTAAAGGAACATTTTCAAATATGTGGAGTAAGCTCTCAGGCTACTATGTCAGATGTTGACAGTGCAGGATCATCAAGCTTCGATCCCTCAGGCACAGATGGGAGAATGCTGAAACTCTGTCAGGGTATATTGATTCTCTGGTTGGTGAAACACTGAAACAGGTTTCCCAGAGAGGTGGTGGAAACCTCATCCCTGGAATTATTCAAGATTAGGGTGGACAGAGCTCTGAGCAACCTGATCTAGTTAGAGATCTCCCTGATTGCTGCAGGGGAGTTGGACTAGGTGACCTTTAAAGATCCCTTCCATCCCAAAACATTCTATGATTCTATAAGCATGATCAAGCTAGAGCTGGTATCTGCAGAGACCGACTAAGAGGAGTGGCCAAAACATGGTAGGAATTCTCATCTTCTTGGGCTGCAGTTGCAGTTCAACTCTGAAACCATGTTACTTTTAAGTGGTAATAACAGCGGCAGAGCACTTCTCATAGACAAGGTTCTCACTGAGCAGCTCAAGCCAAATCCATATGAATGAGTGCTGGTAGCCCTGCAGTGTGCACCCTCAGGCCCATTCTGCATGGTCTCATTCTGCATCTCCACTCCTTGTAGCTGCGAGGAGAGATTGTGTTGCTGATGGACCAACAGGGTGGTGTCAGGGTGCGGTATGGAGCCTAGGGCAGTTGCTCTGCCTGCTCTCTGTTCAATTTTGCCTACAATGATAAAAAAGCTTGAGTTGTCCTGACTTATAACAATGAGATAGCCACATCCTTCATGAAGTCAGTCTTCTCCAAGAGCTCTGCTGGGGATGGTGGTTTGAATGTGGAAATCCCCCAGAAAGGAAGACAAAGAAATGACAGTCTAATGCCAAGTCTTAAAAGCCACACTGCTGGCAAGCTCGGGTAGATGGGTGGAGGGGAGGCTGAAAGGTTTTATCTGCACTGCCTTTTGACAGTTGCCCTCAGGACAGTATGTCTTGTTATTAAGGATAGCAGACCTCCAAACTGAAATCTAAAGTCAATGGAGGTTAACTGGCACAGCCAACAGATAACACTGCTATGAGTGGGAGGCAAGTGGGCTGGAGAGGGTGATGTGCTCAAGGCCTGTGTAGAAGCCTGTCACACCTTGTGTTGACTTATCCAGTGACGCCCTTGGGTAGGAAGCTTACCAGAGTCAAAAAAACAGAGGTAATATTTTTATTATAATAGGGGCTCATTCTGGAGCCAACCAAGAAAGAGGAAATCATGCTGCATAGAAGGCAGTTCCCATGATTTTGAGTTTGGTCTGGATTTCTTGCCTCCTGGGAGCCCTATGACCTCGCTGGAAAGATCGCCCAAGATTTATTTAAAAATCGTCTGCAAGAAGGAGATGCGTGTAGATCGTGCCTCAACCTCATAAATTCTTGAAGGATGAATTGTAACACTGGAGGCCCCAGATGGCAAAGGGAGCATGGGCACATATAGTCAGCCCTTGTCTAGAAGGTCTAAGAAGATTGGCCTGGGGAACATATAGAAAAACTACGGACAGAAAATATTCTAGAGCAGGCAGGGAAAGCCTACGTGCAATTCCACAGCCTTGGGAAAATTGAGAGTACGCAAGCTGAGTGTGACTGTGTTTAAATACAGTCTGGAAGGAGCTTACCAGGACTGTCTGACGGGATTTGTTACAGTCTGTGATATGTGCTGCTGTGGTCTTGCACCAAGGACATTATTAAGATGACAGATGATGCTGTTAAAATGATAATCTGTAACAGTGTTATAAAAAGGTCTTTGGAGTTATATTTTTCTCTAGGACCAGAACAAAGTACATTGTAAAAATCTGAGCGCATGCTCTTGGGGTGAAAACAATGTTAAATGTGAACATGAACAGGAAAGAAATTAAAGAAATGGACAAGTCAGAGAGTAGAGAGAAGGGAAGGGTTCTACGTGGAAACAGAGGTGAACATTTCAGAAATCTAGTTTGAAAATCATCACCCAGATCACACACTTTTCTAAATCTGGTAAAAAATATATGAAACTGTGGACCCTGAAGCCTTGAGGTAGAAATGTTTAGAGGCTTTCTTGTAATCTATACTGATCTGTACTCATTAGTATTGCTGTAGAACAACATTTCTGCTGTATTGGCATGACTTATTCTGACCAGAACTAAAAGAATAAGTGGAGTGAAATTAAAATTTTATGAAATATATAATGGTTGATTGAAATTTAGAATGCAAACTCATTAAAGACATTTTAGATAAAAGTCGTGAGATAGTCATATATTTATATATTTTCTCTCATAATACAAACTGCAGCATATAGTAATAGAATTTTAAGGTAGTACATTTAAAATAGATTTTAAAAATAATCATAGAATTGAAATTTAATATGTGGAATGGATTTCAAACCCACGCCCTTGGTGTTGGTCCTTGTTGTCAGCACCGCGCTCAAACCACTGAACTAACCAGCCCCCTAGAAAGTTAAGAAGAGAGAGAATTTTTGCACTTAACTATCATCTTTTACTCTGAATCTGTAGCAGATCTACTGAACACTACTCCTGAAAAAAAAATTGTATCAAACTGTTTGAATGTTAGCCACAATGACAAAACTCTTAAGAATTTTAAGGAGCTGCACTTAAAACTGTATTAAACTGGTGGCCCTGACTATCCTTAGCGGTTCTTTCACTTTTAGTGGGATAAGTACAGGATAGTGATTCAAGCTCAGCTTAGTCTTTTTTCTTAAATGGTTCTCTTAAGACCTAGCCTACCTTCTTTTCTGAGACATTTTATGTTTTCTATTTTACAGTCTTAGAAAACAGTTTTACTAAGCTACCCGTACCAAATCCAATCCCTAGCATGAGTGCCATAAAGAAGTCATGGGAAGGTGCAGTTCTGTAGGAAAATAGTACAGATGTCTATAGTATTACACAGGAAACTTGCAGGATATGTTCCTTCATTTTTTATGCCAACTAGTCACTGTATTTTAAAAGAAATTCAAATGTTTTTAGAATGATACATAAGAATAATCAGGGTACCAGAACCACCCTGGAGTTTTAAAAGAGCTCGGCTACAAAAACAGTGAAGGAAGAAATGTGTGTAACATGTTTCTTGTAACAGTCACTGCATCTGAGGAGGTGAAGGAGGTGAATGTGATACCAAACTTCAGAAGTCCATGAGTGCTTTGGCAAACTACAGAGTATAAGTCTGACTCCATTACCAACCAAATCTGAATAGAACTAACAGCTAAATACACGGATGAAAAGTTAACACGACATTTATAGAGGGAAGCCACTCTCACCTACTGCAGTTCTTAGAGTCAACAGTGTGTGGATGAGGGTGGTCTTCTAATGAGTCAAATGTAATTGCATACCCCAAAATTTGTCACATAGTTCTTCACAATGGTTTGCAAAGTGGGCAAATTTCTGCAAGAGAATAAATTACTAGTTAAAGGATGAGTAAGTTTTCATGGCGGTGGGAGGTTTCCTTTGGAGTCTTATGAGAGTATGTGCTGAGAAACATGTTCAGCTATTCATAAAGACTGAGAAAAGAGGTGGAATAAAGATATAAAGAAATTTTCCAATAATCAAAAACCTTTCAGGATGGCCAAAACTAGGTCTAGTTGCCAAAGGACTTTGTAATCCTTAGTAAGTGGGTAAAAAGATGGTGCTTGAGTCTTAATATCAATAGTGTACAAGTGCGGACACACACATTAATTATGTCTGCAGAGTGATGAACTTTAAATGAGCTGTTACTTTTAAGGAAAGACATTTTGGATTCCTTCTGCAGACCTCTGAAAGCATCAGCTCACATATGACCAGCCAAAATCATGAAAAGAATGAGGAAAGGAATAGAGAGCAAAACAGAGTCATTACACCACTAAATAAATCCAGGATATGCTCACATCTTTAACAGTAAGTGCACTTCTGGTTACCTCATTCCAGAAAGTAAATATTAGTATATAAAGTACAAGAATACTGATCAGGAGCATGGAACAAAGGGAGTTAATATATTAGGAGAGTCCCCTCTGATGTGGAAAAAGACCAAAGGTGGGATGAGAGGAAAAAGCATAACAAAATCACGGAGAAGGCAAGTAAGGAATGATTTGTAACACAGGAACTCTAAAAGCAAAACAAAGGAAGCACTTTTTCACACAGTGCATAGTTCAGTTGTTGTATTCATTGCCCTGAGATCTTGAGGCCAACAATACAATTTTCAAAATGAAATTTTAAAATATATGTAGGATAAATTCATATTTCCAGTAAACATAATGGCCTAAATATGCCTTCTGTCTCCAGGTCCTGTAGCAGATTGCCAAAACTCATTCTAGAGAAAGGATCACCCTGCTTGTCTGTTTTATAATTTTTCTCTAAGAATCTGCTGTTGGCTGTTGTCAGGGTTACTTTTGGCACCAGTGTAGCCACTCTGCTTATCTGTGTTCTGGTTGTTAATTGAAACTGAATACTTTTCGAGTTTTACAACTTTCAATCAATGATTTAAAAACTGCAGTTCAAAGTGGTTGAAGCTTTGTATACTTATTGATAAAACTTGAAGGATTGTGCTTATCGGAAAAGGTGACTATGCAGCCTGTGAAAATCCAATCCCGTTAGGCTATGGCTAAGTAAAAGCATGAAACCATTTGAAAATGTTTGCTTTTATTTGTTTGTTAAAGTGTGCTTTGTATGTAGAGATCTGTATAAAGAGTTGGAAATGTTTCCATTCAGTGTTTATCAACAGTTAATACTTCTTGTAGTCACGTCAGATAAACAGTATTGTTTCACTTCGTATTTATGTGTGCCTTCAAGTGATCAAGTTAGTTCTGCTAGGATTTTTTTTTGTGTGTCCAACTTAGATATAGGCCAATTTCAAAAGGTTTTCAGGCTCAAATGGGTTTGTGTAAAGATGCTCATTTGAGCTGGAGATCTTCAGAGAGCAGGCACACTCATGAGACTGTTGGTATTTCCTGTTTCTCATCAGACCAGAAGCACAGTAGCAGAGGGAGAGCTTTTCTCTTAGCACTGTGTGATAGCTGAGCTGCTGCCTGAATCCAGGAAATCACCACAGTGCATAAAACTGAAAGAAAACAAACAAGCAAACTTAATGTAACCTTTTCAAACCCCAGAAAAGGCTCATATTTGGCATGTGTTTGGAGAGCAGCAGTTCACCCCTCCCTAGGCTTGTGATAGATTTCTGTTCAAACTTAAGGACTAACGTGACATTTTTTGAAGTTAACTATGTGTTTTGTATAAAGATGTCTGCTATAAAGCTCTGATGTGTTTTACATTGTAAAGACAGAGGTATTGTATAGTGGTACTCAACAAACTAATCATAATATAACACTTCCATGTAGGACTAAAAGTACTTGTCTAAAAATCTCTCTTAATGAGATATGCATTAAATTGAAGTTTTCTTGAAAGCTGTCTGGTGATTTCTTTTATAAAATGTACAGTTGTTGATGTGCATTGATATATATGTAGGTTTTAAACCCAGAAGGTCAATCATTTTCAGGCAGTTCCAGAGTAAAGACTTCAGAACCAGCCTAGATTTCTATTGACGTGAAGAACTATATGAGTGTGCGGGTTTGCCCTTCCAGTATGTACACATAAACATTTATATTTTAACAATTTTAAAAATTCATATTAAAATTTGGCTTGTTTTCGTATTTTTTAATATTTGTATATTTCAGTGGTGGTTTTATGTGTGTAGATTTTATTTGTATCTATAATATAATGAAATATATGTATATATGTAAGTATAAAATGATGCTCAGGAGTAAATGATTTTGTCTCTTCATGTTTCAAAATTATTCCAGCTGCAGCAGGCTTCAGCAGTTATTTTCACCTTGCTGACCACGTGATTTTGCTGTGGTGAACATGTGCGTAAGTGAGGTTTTTCTTGTGGATTTCCTGCAGATACTGGGGAGTTGCAGATTATGCAAAGGTAGCAAGACAGTTTATTATTCCGGATGTTAAGAGATGTAGAAGGCTTCTGAAATGTTTTGTTTAAAATATTCCTCTTTTAGTATATTAGAGGAAAACCTACTGTGAGTCCCCAAAACACAGTATCTAATTACCCTATCTGTTGTGTATTGCTATGCTGTAAAACCATTTCCTATGAATAAATCAGTTACAGAAGCAAACTGTTACTGCTGCCACTAATTTCAGAAATTTTAGAAACTCCACTGAAGATCTTTTCCTAAAGAAAACCTAAGTGATATATACATGTCTTCAAATTTATAATATTTTTCACTAGTTTTATAAGATTGAGGGTTTTTTCCACGTGCTATTAGTAGTGGGAAGATTTAAAAATTTGGTTGAAACAGATACTTCCTAATCACAGTTCAGTCGTCAGAGAGCAGAAGTTTGCCATGCTGAGCAAAGCTACTTGTGGGCTGCCTCAGTTGTAAAACTTCTTTGGCTCAAAGGAGCTAATTCAGTGAGCTAAATAACTTTATGGGAACTGACTAGTGAATCTAGAGAAGTCAAAGGAACTTGACCATCTGGAGATGGTCCCACCCTTGTTTCAAGCTGCTTCTCTGGTCAATGTAGAAACTGCATTGGCCCAGGTTAGTCCTGTCTATTATCTAACCTTTTTTCACTCAATTTCTCTTAGTGAATTCACAACACTGAATTAGCATCGTGGTTCCTTCTGCGGTATTTCTAGGAGTGGAATGTGGATATGACTGCCTGAAATCAAGCTGCCCAAGCCTAGCAAAGTGGTAGCAAAGCTGGAAAAGGAACTGCTGAGGATAGACACCCTTCTTGAATGTTTCCACTTTCTGAAGTGCAGAGATAATCTGCTCTGGGCTTTAAAAAGGATCTCTTTATTCTGCAGAGCTTGGAGAGCAGGTCTAAGTTTTTGCTTTAAAAAAACATCTGGGCAGGGCTAATTCCCTTACGTTAAAGCCAGAAGCACAGCTGTATCAATTTTTTGTACTATAGGTTACTACTAAGATCATTTATAGAGGAAGTACATGGTCTTTATCAGTGACTTTCTCTGCTTAAAGGCTTTTAATACTGACAACTTTCACCACCTGTAATAAAATGATAATCAGAGATTAGAGAATATAAAGAAGAATATTTGTCATTTCATTTATTGAAAGTATGCAGGAAAAATTCAAGAATCACTGAGTCAGGAAAAAATCTATGAGGAAACAGGAATCCTCTGTAATTTACTACTTACTGCATTCCTCTAGGATCAAAAACTCATGCTCTCTAATGCTTGTTCTGAGCATCACTCTTGTGTTTCACATGGAAGAATTGTTTACTAAAATACTAAAGCAGTTTCATGAGGTAGTTAGGGTGGTTATGAATAGAAGACAGTATGGTGAGTGTAACTAGTTTATAAAGTATAAGGTAGAGAGCCTGTGCAGGAACTCCTTTCCATGTCCCCTTGTTGAATAGATTTACTACCATATTTGTAGGGACCTCAGTGGTCTAGGTGTGTTTTAAAAATGGTTTGAGAATACCTATCAGACTGGTCACCTCATATATTTTAGGAGAAATATATGTCTTCTGGATCCTGGAATCAATCCAGGCATTGAATTGTCCAGTTGGAAAATTTTCATCATCCTCAGAATGCAGAGGACTCTAATGGAAAGTGAAGAGTGGAGCATGTCTGGGTTTGAGAATAAAATTACATAATCACCATCTAAATCTTAGGTGCACACTAGGGACGTAAGCTGTCTGTTGCATCTGGCCCAGAAAGCCATTTTTGACTTGCTGGGTTTTTTTTCTGTTCTGTTCCACCTCTGTTCTTTCCATTTAGGATGGAATACTGCAAGGACTTAGGAAAATGCCTACATCTATGCACACACGGTAAGTCCCTGTTTGAAGTTGAAGATGTCTGTATATTCCTGCAGAACTAGGTCTCTGCATTGTATTGATTTTATTTCATCACTTCAAATGTATTCGTTAGAATACATGTGCCATAGGTTAAACATATCATGAGTGCACTGCTGAACAGTACTTTCAAACTGAGTGATTTTAAGATGGCTTAATTTGTTGCAATACTACAGGAATGTGAGGCTTTTAGAGGCAGAATTCTCAAGAGGTTTGAGCCATATGAAATCATAATTAGGCATCATAGAATCACAGAATGGTTTGGAAGGGACCTTAAAGATCGTCTGGTTCCAGCCCTCCTGCTGTCGGCAGGGAGACCTCCCACTAGACCAGGTTACTCCAAACCTCATCCAACTTGGCCTTGAAATATCTAGTAAAAAAAAAGGTAGATTTCTCTGTAAGTTTTCTCATATGAATCCCAGTGCTCTAAAGCAGTTAATACTTTGCTGATGAGTTGATAATCCTTTCTAGACTTTTAGCTCTAAGCTCAGTAACTCTGCATTTGGTGTCTTCTTTAAAGTGCATAATAGAAACTCTTTTAGTGAAGTGTCTCAGCTGGAACATAGAAAGAAGATGCAACAGGTGGGACATATACAAGGACAACCTATATTAATCACCACATTACACACAATTTCTTTTTACTAACTTCTTAGATTCACATTCCTTTATTCAAAATTTGTTGATGGAAATGAAACTTGCAAATATCTGCCTTTGCAGAAAATTGTCTTTGCTTGCTCTCAGTTAAGTATGATTCTTATTGTTCGCAATTCCTCTCAACATCACTGCATGAAATATTCAGCAGTATAAAAGATTTTGTATCAAGTAACTATCCGGCAACAAAAAGGACATTTAATATTTCTGAGTTACAAATATTTCCATCAAAGCAAGAAGCTAGTACTTTTATCAGCTCTACTTGTTACATAGACAATGAACCTTGGAAGAGACTTCTATCCAGTGCAGAGTATAGCAAGAGGTTTGGTAGTTCATTCACTTTGCTGTGTCAGCAAAATACTGCTTACTCAGTACAGAGTCCAAAAAAGTTGTCTGCTTTTTAAGTGGAAGTATAACTCCCTCTGCTCCATGTTCCCACCAATCCCATGGTGAATGTTTGTAAATCAGTGATTTCCTGAAGTGGGAGAGAAATGCGGATCATCTGTGATGAAAACACAGAGCATAACCTGTGGGAAGATGAAAACTTCCTATTTTGTTTTATCCTTTGTTTTATCCTTTTTGATCCTATATTTTCTGTTCCTGGCTAGAACTGTAAGTGCAGATGGATGAAAAGAAAACAGCAAAACAAACAATGTAACTTAATTTTTTTGCTTGAACTTTGTAAAACATTATCCACATTAAATTCAAGGTGAAAATTTTTACAAGATTTGCCTTTGCCAGGGGTTTTCTCACCCCTGATCAAAAATCCTAGCCTAGAGTATCTATCAGAAAATTATATGCACTAGGATATACTAGGATATGTGTTTAGATGGATTATATTCCTTCATTTCTGGTGTTCCTTACCATGAGTTTTATGAGAACGTATCTCGCAATGATCCCCTGAAATTATCCTCCAGTGTTCTTCCATCTTAATATAGGGCTGGCACTGGTGAGAAAGTGTGCAAGGACTCGGCTTTTTGCATCTCATCAGCTCTTCACCCCTCCTGTGTACACATCCAGATGGAGAGACAGCCCTTCATGGGAGATAGCTCTGGGTAGGTATTAATCTTAGGGCACAGGCAGAATGAAATCGAATATGATTCCTGGAGTAAAATTCAGGAGTGTTGAAGGCAGAGGGAAGGAAAGATGAGATGAGGGAATGCTCCAGATGTGGGTAGTGGTGCTTGTGCATTTATTGTGTGTGTAGAGAGAGGATAAGAAAAGCATAAATACCAACATAGAGAGAGGAGCAAGAATATAAAGTGACCAGTGAAGCTAAAAGCAGAAGATGAGTGATATTTTTAGGTGAGTTTTCTCCCTGATCATCAGCTTGCAGCGTAAGCAAAACCTCAGCAAGCTGTACCCACACCCAGCTCATCTGCCCCTGGAGGCTGGGATTGAATAGAAGGATTTCCTGGAATGAAGTCTGGAGAAATGTTGACCAAAACATTAATAAATGACTGCCACATAGTTATCAAGCATACATCAGTTGTCAAAGTCATCATGAACCCTGTAAGTCAATTAAAATGGTTAGTATACATTTTCATTCTTTTTTTTGGTAAGTGAGGAGACAGTAATACAATAAAAGGAAGATGTGCCAGAGTAAGGTCTAGGGTTCAAACAAAATACTTCAGTGTAGTCTGTCAGCCTCAGCTTGTTCTGTAGTAGTACTGAAGATATTTCTAAATTAACAATTCCATCCACAACAAGATGAAAATAAATGTAGAGAGGAGGTTTAGCATGGAGCAGGCTTATAGGAGATCTGGATTCTGCTCCTGTCTCTCTCCTTAGCTTTTAGTTGACAATAATGAATGAGAAGTAATGCATGGCCACCCAGCCCGTGCCTCAGAGTGTGCGCCGAGCTCCTCATGAATGGGTGGCCTCAGCCTGATTCCCCCATTTGTGCGTGTTCCCTGAAATAAACCCAGATTTGCTCAGCTGTTCATATTAGACAATCTGCAAGTCAGTCATTGATCATGGACCCAGACCTTACTTGCCTTGCAATTTATATGTAGCCTTATGGACCAGCAAAGTAGGGGCAAGCAGTCAGTTTGACTCTGCCCCTACTGAATAATGATACACTGCTTAATTTTTCCTTCACACATTTCTAATTTTTACAGGAGTAAGGCAATGAACTCTGGCTTCTACACCATAATATTGCTTTTTAGGTATTTATTTAAAAATATTTCTAAACTTCTAAATTTCCAGGAAATGGTTATTTCATTACTACAGAGTTACTAGCTGGTTTTGCATATCTTGACCTGTTTCCACAAGTACAGGAAAATAACTTTACCAGATGCTGATGAGTCTTTTGTACAATGGGAGAGTTTATCTGAAATAATGAAATAGAATGCAGAATGATGTTATCAAAAAGTGTTTCTGTAAGATAACACTGAGACTCCTCCTTAGGGTTCAAAACTTAAAAACACATTTTTCCACTCAAGTGCTATGGGGAGAATCCTCTGTTCAAATAAGGTCACTGTAATGTTTAAAGGCACAGTTACCAATAGTTAAATATGAACTAGCATTAAATATGAACTGTTACTGAATATGAAATGGAATGTTGCACGTTTCTTCTCTGCTTTTTCAATTTTTCCTATCCTCAGTTTTTGAAAGCAAGATTGGCTTCTCGTGATTCCTTTCTGGAAGAAGTAAAATGGCGACAGCAGCACGGCTATTGGTACTGAAAGATTTTCAAAACATGTACGAAAGAATAGTGGATTCAGAAGATTAAATCTTGAATTACCGGTCAAGTGGGATTTTACAATCCCGTTTCAGTTAATTGATATAATTCTGTAACATGACAGCATTTGACAAAATTTGTCCAATTGCTAGTTTCTTCCGGCTATGTAAGTTCTGATAACAAATTTAAGTAAGAAGTAGTACCTGGTAACTATTACCTCTACAAAGGAGATTTTTGGTTTTAATGTCTTGCTGCTATAATTTGAAACTGCCTTTTTTTCCCCATGTCTCTTATGAAAACTCAGTCTTGATTGTAATAGTTATGTCAATTTTTTTTCACATTAGTCTGCAAGATGAAGTTTGAAAATCCAAGAATTGTAATAACCCATGGAATTTTGTGACAGTGAGTTGGAATAGAACCATATAAGTGAATGTCAAAATTGCATTTTGAACAATTGAAGAGTCCTTCAATCAGCAGCAGTAGTAATAGTGAGCAAAGCTCTGTAGCTATCCTGCAGTGGAACAACCAAGGAAACAGAGGAGAAGAAAGACAATCACATTGAATTTACATTGCATAACAATGTGACTTCTCTAGGTTATCTGAACCAGTATCTGACTATCTCTGCTAAAGTTGCTAGTCTCTAGGTAGAGTGACACTGCCGTCCCAGATCTGTCCTAAGCATATGTGTGAGCATAGTGTGTGGAGCCCAGCTCCTTGAGTTAATTGGAGCCAGCTTGGAAAAAAACCCACTGTCAGTGGAAAAGGAAGTTATTCTAAAGCACATCTTAAGTGCCGCTGCTACTTAATACGCACATGATTAGAAACACTATAAATAGAGTACACAAGTTGGTCTTCGGGTTGCTTCAGCTGTAGCAGAAGCCTTTACAGTGCATGATTTTGTAAGGCCCTTCTTGCACAGCCATATGGTGAAGGAAAGGGCTGGACACGACCTATTTGTCAGCATGCTGACATTTGTGTCACGGGGTTAGAGTAATGGGAGATGAATGATAACTTACATAATGAACTTTGGAAAACCTTTTTAGAAGTGATTCCAAGAGGTTGGCTTATTTGCTATGGAGAATCTGAGGTTGGGTCCATTGGGGAATTTGAGCAGGGATCTCAAATATGTTCCTCAATCCTCTTGCAGAAAAGCAGCTCAGGAAGAGAGTGGAAAGATGAGAGCGGGAAATGAATAACTGAGCATGGAAAAAGCAGCTTTGAGAGTATCAGTTCTCCCCTCCTCCTGAAAAGTATTTCCCATGACCAGCAAAATTAATCATGGTTATGATTCCTTTGTGTTTCATCAGATGAAGCCTTGGACATTTAGTTGTAGGCTGCATTATTAGAAAATGGATTACTATGGTTATTCAGCAGATTAATAGTAAAAACAGAATAAAAAAAATCTAATCAATAAATCTTGGGAGATACCATGAAATAGAACACCTTTCTGTTACACTGCTCAGCATTTTTGGGGTTTGCTTTTGCTGTCTTGTTTTAACTCATTTTGCTTTCCATTTTCTAATCCATGATTTATACTTTGCAAAGCAGAATGTATTTCTAATTACTTTTATGTCTCAGTGTAGTCACATACAAAGACATACACATCATTTTCAAACCTGTTCATTAAAACTTGTTTGTTAAACTTAGTTGTTAAAAACCTAATTGTTAAAATATGCTACAAGTTTCCTTCCTTTTAATGATCAATATTTGAACAACACAGTTAACCATCTGAATAATAAATTGAGATCTAAATTAATAAACTGAATTATACAAAGACATGGAAACATCTGTCTCTCATTGTAGAAAGCATACTTGCTTTGAAAAAACAGACATCAAATCTTAAAGTTGTAGTTTTGGTTACAGTTTGTTTACTTTTCACAGAATAGATCAGTAAACAAAAAGATTGTGCACAGTTTTCTGAGTCCGAGTCCTTTTTATTTTAAAATACTTCTGATCTTAAAAGTAATTTTAATTCTGAAATTAGTGATTATGTAATTATAGTTAAGGCTTATTTACCTTTAAACTGCAGGATTTCCTGCAATGCTAAAGATGACATTCTTGCAAAGCATTGCTGGTTTTGAGCAACAGGCTCAAATTTTTCCAGCACCTATAAGCTTCAGGTTAAATAATACCATACTTGGAAAATAGTATGAATTGATTCAAGAGATGTATTAATACAGAAAGAAGATAAAGAAAATTATAAATGAACATGTATCGGACTTTTTTTCCTTCTCATCCCCTAACTGATAGAAAGTTGTGTCTTGAACTGTTCTCATATGGTTTTAAATTCTTAATCTCCTGCTGTGCTTGTCCTTGAAAATCACCTTCTTCATAAGCCCTTCTGAAAATTTTCCAACGTTCTGAGTATTGAATAGATAAATTGATGTCTTAAGGCAAGATTAGACTCATCTTTACAATGGGTTTTGGTTTATTCACTCTTATAATAGGATTTAAACTGTAAGTAGTATGGAGAAGGAATGGGTGTAGAGAAAAGTAATATCTATTTAATGTTAAGTCATACAAATGCTAGGGCAAGGACTTACACCTCCAAAACATAGGTTTCTACCACTCCAGGTAAACATCATGCTTTGGTAAACTGTTAGCTTCAAAAGGATTTCTATGTATTCTGGAGGCTGAAGTCAACCAGTATCGAGAAACATGAAGAAATCCCCCAACTGAAATCCCATTAAAGTTAATACCAAAAGAGGGATACATTAAAATTAATAGAATCAGAATTTTAACTTAAAGGTAGAGGAGTCCTGAGGACAAAATCTCTGTTTAACAGTTATCTATTTTCTTTACATATAATGAGCATGTAATTGTTCAAGAAATTAAACTGTGGGGGAAATTTGAAAGGTTAATAATTGAGTTTCAGCATCTTGAAGTCAGTGAAAGAGAAAAGAATAGAATCTTAACCTCTGAAACAATAAACCTTTGTGTTACCCAGGAAGATTAAATGCCCTCTTGCTAATTTCTTTTAGTGTCTATGCCCATACTAATGTAAAACCAAGCTGAACATAATCTGTTTTCTAAAAGTACTTTAAGTCATATAACATAAAATAGCTTTTTATGTGGAAAGAAGTAACAAGCACAGGGGCTTTTAGATGTGGTTTTCTTCCTAAACACTCATCAGTGTAACATTTAAGCACCAAAACAGCATTTTAATGACTAGTCTCTGTGGAAATGTGTAAATAATTTTGGCCTTGCTCTTTTAGTTTGTTATTTTCTTTAAAAGGTTTTATAAATAAATGCTTTGATTGCATTTAATAACCTCAGCTTTTTGTAGTGAATACTCTTTGTTAGGAAATAATAACATGTTTGAGCATAGCATATATTAAATTAGTACAGACCCAGTTTTAACCCAGGATTTCATTTTTAGGATATTTAACAAAAGAGATCACATCTGTGATATGTGTTCCTACTATAGAGACTATGGAGCTTTGTACATCTGGAGTGAAAAAAACGTAAGGCCTCATTATTTCAATATTTACATTAGCAGGAATTGACAAGAGCATCTTACAATGATCTGACAGTGTGATGGAAGGAAGATCTGACGTGTATCAGCTATAGGAGCTGTACCTGACTCTCCCCTACGTTATGTCAGTGACCCGTGAACACCATGTGGGTTGGTGAAAGTCTTTTATGCACTATTGCTGTGGGTGTCTCATGTCACAAGCGCGTAACTTTTGTGATTGTAAGTTTTCTTCTAAGGACGCCTGCATTTCCACAAGATGCCAGTCAGTAGGAACCCTGTTGTACCTGGCATAACAACAGCTAACGATCCGTTTTAGTGTTGTCTAGCCTCAAGCAGTGCTATGTGGTTGAGGATAGCAGTGGTGCTCCAAAAAGAAGGCTCAAAGCCCAATCAAAAATGAAATTTAGAAAGAAATGCTAAAATATGTGGCAATTAAAATCTGGTCCTTTTGAAGCTTTAAATCTGGAAGTTGATAATTTTAGAACCAAGTCAAGTGACTTCAGTAACAATTTAGTGATGCATGTGACTTGTAATAAAGTAACTAGGGTAATTGTCTAATACTGGTAGCTTGAAGTCCAGTGTAAAAACCTGAAAAGACACAGACCAAACTCATCTCAATTATTTTTAGTCAAGTCACTAATAATAAAAGCTACCCAGCCAGCCACACAAGTAACAGTGATTTCTCATTATGGTGAATGGACAAAATAATTATGAGTTTACATACTGGCAAGAAAGGAGTTAGGAGAGAAACACAGACTTAAAGCCAGTACCTTCTTCACTTGCATTTATTCCCTTTGTATTACTTGGAGGACCAAGGTCTGCCCTAGCGTAAGGAACAGTCTCCTTTTCCAGTAAACCAGCTTTATACTTACCTTTTTAGATTTGTTTATATTTCAGTATTTCCTGGGTTAGAATAAAATCGCTGTTTAGTTCTCGCCCTGAGGGAAAAGCAACAATGTTTACAAGCTGTGAGACGTATCTAGAGGTATAACGGAGGTTATTATCTACACCCACGATGTTGTTTGCAATTAAGAGGTCACCTTTGACTCTCCTGCTTTCAAGTAACTCAGCTGTAAGGAGTAATTATTTCAAAGCTTTTATTTTGGGTTTTTTTGTAATCTGTTCATAAGCAAGAAGTTGCCATCCATTGGTTTAGGCGTAGGCTTTTCCCAGCTTGCCATGATCCTCCCTGTTACTGGAACATCAAGGTTTATGTTACATCTGAGGATGAAGCAGAAATTTTACTGGTTTAGAGTGTGATTGCTGGCTTGCTAAGTCATACAGAAAAAGTTTTGTATTATCAATAGCAGTTGCATATAGCAACAGCATATGATTTCATCCTTTCTGTAGTAAATAATAGATTACCATGATTTAAGAATAGGTTTACTTAAAAATTGGGCGTTCACTTTGAAGGCAACATTTTCCCTTAACTAATTAGTTATTATCTTAAATCTGTGCCTCTGAGAACATTAACTAGCATTTCTGATGTGTTTATATTTCATATACTTTTGCCCAAAAAAGTTTAAATGGTTTAGCTTCTGTCAACTTCAGAGACCATCTTTTTGCCTGTAGGAGCAGATAGTAATTATGAGAAATGAAAGTATTTAAATGTACTCTCATTTCACAGAAAGGCTTTCTAAATTCATTGTCTTCACATTAGCAATTTACTTATCACTGTCATCTTCAGGTTTATCTAACTGAGCTTTGATTTATTCAATTCTAAGTCTAGCTGCAAAACTTTTTTCTGAATTTGTGGTGTGGGATTCAGAGATTCTTTTGCTAATAAAGAGCATTTTGTTTTGCAAATTACGAGTAAATAATCTTGGGGGCAGAGGGCTCGGATCGTTCTAAAGATGAACATGACTTTGACTTTTGGAGCAGTTGAATTTCATCTGCACTGAATATTAGGAATAGAAATAGAGACAATTTAATTTTGAGGGCTCATCAGATTCACGAATGTATCTATACAGCACGATGGACCACAGCACGGAGATGTCTCTGCTTTCTCATGAATGCACTATTTCTGGAATGTAATTTACCACCACCAGATTGTATCATGACCTTAACTCTGCCTGATTCTATGTCATGTGGATGATTTAGATCAGGTTAGCACCAGCACTGACAGGGCTCTATCATATGGCAGAGATACACTTTTAATCCTTTTGCAACTGCTCTTTCAGTGGGCAAACCTTATGTAACGTACAGATTTTACTCTCTTGGCACTTTCAACCTGGAATGCATCTGACATCTCTCTTTAGATTGCCTGGAACTCTGATCAAAACTCCTTTGCACTGAGCAATCATAGCTCAACACAAAACTGTAAGGTTGTGGTTACTGGCTGACAGGATGATAATGCTAATTTAAATAATAATTTAAAGTAAAAAATTATGGTAAGAATGCCTGCTCTTCTATAAGAAACTTCAAGATTAACAGTGATTAGTCATTCCACATAATTAGATTTCTGCTGCACTAGAGCAAGTTTTTAGGCTACAGAGTATTTCCTTTTAAAAGCTGGATTTCATTTGTATTCCCTGTCTCTGTCACTTCTATAGTTTATGATACTGACTTTTATATTACTTTTGATGGGGAAGTACCCGTCATCTGAAAGATATCCTGAAGATTAGCCAATCATTTCGGATGGCAGTATCAGTAAATCACCTTTTGCTTTATATCAGAGTGTATGGACCATCAAATGTCCCATCTGCTAGAGGAAAAAAAGTGCTGAGTATTGTGTGGTATCATCCCAGGGTTAACGGAAACACATATGTGGCCACGGGATCATAAAAACCCCCAACAGGTGCTAGGCTGTTACCAGCTGCTTAATCTGATCAGCAGCTGATGCACTTGTATCTGAAGGTCACTCTGTGCTATTGACTTTCCAGCAAAGTCCTCTTGATATGGTGTTTCCCTGGAAAGTTGATTAAAGAGTTTTGTAGGTTAAAAATGGATGGAACTGGATTTTCATTTACAGGTGTCTAAGGGCAATACTGTTCATCAGACAGCATCTCACTGTCTCAACTATTCAGAAAGAATCCTGAGGTCTTTTCAAGAATTTACATTTTTGGTCTGTGAATGCTTTCTTACTTATATGCCAGAAAGAAAGAATATGCAATTGTATCAGATGTGAAATTTCTTGGGACTTGTGTTTTCATGAATGCTAGGAGCTTCATGTTTTCTTTAGAGCTGTAATGAAAATATATTGACTGAAACACAGTGAAGTGTCTTGTATTACCCATCGCCTACCTATGCTAGCTTGCTCTTCTGATCTGCAAATAAGGCAAAGTTATGGAAATATTTTAATTTGTAATTTAAGTAATTTTTTTTAATACTGCATATGATTACAGCAGAAATAGAAAGACCAGTACGTTCTTCTCCTATTTTGATGTTAACAGTCATCAGGAAGTATAAGCCGTGTTTTGCTGTGCATGTTATTTATATATTTGTTTTTATAACAAACCAATAGCTACTAGACCATCCTGAATCATTTTTTAAGGGATTTTTTGAGATATTTGTTTGACATTTTACTTTACAGCTTAAAAAGAAAACTTTCATAACGTTATTCATTGAAACAAAGTGACTAAAACATTTTCCTCTGTTGGACAGTGAAATGATAATTCTTTAATTTTAAATGATATATTGTTAGGGCATGTTATGTTCTAAGTAATTTTTTTCTTCCAAAACTCTTGGTATATAGTTTACCACACAGTCTAGAAATCTTTGCAATGACTGATAATATCAGTTACTTTTTCCAAGTTCTGTATCAGAGTCTCTGTAGGGGCATTTTCAGATGTACGTCAAATAGCTGCCACTATTGAGACTTAGTAGGTGGAAATCACATCTTACTTTATTTCTTGGCCAATGTCTGACACAGAGGTACTGATTTTAAGTCACACCTAAGAATAATAACTCACACATATAAGAATAATATAGGCTTTTGAATGAGGTTCCTCACTGCTAGCTATGAAGAAATAATTACAACTGATGATGTACTTGAGCATTCTTCTGGGATAACAATAAGAGCTTTATAGCTCTTTGGAATGCTATCTTTGGAATACTATCTTTGTATTGTGTCACATGCATAGCTTTATACTGAAGAATAGATTACTACAGCAGCCAAAATAAGAATAAAAACATGTAAATATATGGCTTTTATTTTTAAAAGCTACACAACATTTTCCATAATGTGAATCTCTTTTTTAGACTCTCTGTTCTGATACTTAATGGTAACAGAGTTTATATAACACTAGGTTTTTGTGTCACCTTTTTTTCAGCGTATCTCTTACCCTTTCTCACTTTTCTAACTGACTTTTTAGTTGCACTGGACATCTCAAACTTAAGCAATTCAGGGTGAAAGGGTTCAGTGAAAACTGTCCATTCTCTTCACTGCAAATTGCTAGAAGTGCTGAGGGCTTTTAATTTATTGAGACAGTCATTATAGTTAAAACTATTGAATGAATTAGTAGTTTGAAGAGTGACTCTGTTGCTCTAGTATCAGTCATTCCCATAATTTTCATTTCATAGGTGCCACTGACTTTAAAAAGGCTGCCTCTCTCAGGAAAGCAAGAGTCTGAAGGAAAAAAAATCCCACAATTATTTATCTTCTTTAGCTTGCAGTCTTACATTATCTTGATCTTGTGAGATGTATTTATCCATATTCTATCCATATCTTAGTTACAATGACCACAAAGGCCCAAAAAAACCCTTTTGGATGCTGACAGTTTCTAGAAGGCAGCATTAAAGTAACGCCAGATACAAGGACTTATCTGTCTGGAATGTCAGTGGACTTCACGTACACATATGGACTTTATGTAGGAACTAATGATACTTGTTTTGAACTCAGTTTAGTAAACGTTTCTCTGGATAACTCTTAAGCATATGCTGTCCTGTAAAGGAAAGCACTTTAATAGGTGTTTTTGTGGTTTATTGATGCGAGAATTCTTTTTGGAATAATCAGTCTATGAAAGATTTGCATGTTCTCAGAGACAAGAACTGGTTAAACAGGTTGTAGGAAACAAAGAACCACAAAATTCCTCCCCAGACTCAAAGAGCTTTTCATCTTTTGCAAAGATAGCAAGGAGAGTATTTTTACCTCTATTTCCAGTGCAAGAATGGAAGGGTTTAGATCTATGTAGCTTGGCAGCTCTGTTAACAGCCTTGCTATGCAAAAGGTGTTTGTTTACTTTGCTGATGTTGAGTTCCATTCTTTTATATTTGTTTTCTTTTTCTTTCCTAGGGTGATAGGGTTGAAGAAAACAGGATGAGAGATCTCAAGCATGCTGCTAAATGTTGTGATCTGACAAAACTGCATCTCTTCCTTTATCAAGACAGCTGTGTTTTTACATAAATAATCTTAATTTGGCCTGCAGAAGGATTATCCCTGATGCTCAAATGTACTACCTTGAAAGGTCACCTTGACTTCCCCAAGGAGTTTATTTCAAGGCACTCAGCATGCCAGACCAGAAAGCCTCACAGACTGAGGTATGTTTATTGTCTACTACTTGAGAAAATAGTACCATAGTGAAAAGGACACCCTCGAAAATAGCAAAGAAAGTTGTTGCTACTCACAAAAATGACTTTGAAATAAAGATTGCTGAATCGACTGCTTCACTTTCACACACCTAATATGGATCACAGGGAATAGTTAAACTGTGTTAAATTAGGCTCCTATTAAGCAGATTTTTATCTCTGTTAACTGGCCTGCCATCTATGTCGTTAGAGTTGTTCATAGAAGCAAGACAAGATTGGGACGATGCGTAATTCACAGCAGTTATATATGTGACAATGCAATTTGCAGCAATTAAAAAAATGGATCTTTTATTTTAATAACGACTGATAAAAGATAATTTGTCCAATGCTTAGAAAAACTCATTATAAAGAATGTCAAAGATGAACTCAAAGATGCTGCCCTGTTTATTAAAAATGAGTTACACGAAAAGCTTTATTTTATACTTTCAAATCAAGTTGTGCGTTCATCACATTACATAAAAAATGGACATTTGAGAGAGCCATGGACCTACTGCTATCTATAGAATTATTATGTGATTTTCTTTGTAGATCTATACCGATCAATAAGTATAAATGACCTTTAATGTCATTAAAATTTTGAAGATATTTTTGTAGGTCTGAACTCTGAAAAATTAGTTAAATATGTTTCTGTCTCCTGGAACTATAAGCTTCAATAACCCATTAATTGACTAGGTAAGATGTACACATCATATGCTTTAGTGGTCAAATTCATTGCTGATCATAATATCAGTAATAATGAGGCTTGGGCTTTTATCTGATTTGAAACCCTTCTGAGGTTGAGACTTTAATTTCAGAGTGAAGAATACCAAAATGTAAAGTAAGAAATGTTTTTCATTTAGTGACCTTACGCAGAATGGGGAGGCCCACAATAACCCATTCAAGCTTTTCCATTGGCAAGTTCAGATTGGATGTAGGTGCAGTGAACTAAATAAACAGCAGTCATGTACAACTTTTGATATTTCCAGTTGTCCTGCTATTTTTATTTCCAGTGTTTTGGCTTGTTTTTTTTCTTTTTTACACTGCCCAAAAGGTAACATACAAAGAAAACAACAATCTCTATAAATAGTAATTTGGCACTAAAGTAGTAGCTCTGAAGCCTTCTGAACCATTTTTTCTTCTCAACGTGTGCACTATCTGTAAGAAAAAACTCATGTTTTTACATTCAGATGCATACTTATTATTTGGACCAAATTGCTAATCCGCTGGATGAAAGAGTCTTTTTTTTTAGTCTTATTGTTTCACGTTTCCGTGAATATGATGTTTGGGTGGCAAGCAGCAGAAGGCAAGCTCATTTGTGGTGTAACTTATAAACTCTTCTGTTTCTTATCCTTTTTTTTTTTTTTTTTTTGGTGTGTGTGTGCAACTAAACTTACAAAGAAATGTCCTGAAAGAAATTTATGAAGTTAAGATGTCTACAGCAACTAGTATGGTCTTGTGCAATATCTCCAAAACATTAAGCAAAGTCATCTATACCAGGGTAGACATAAAGATTGGTAGAAAGCTCTTCAGCACTGGTTTGTTTTGTGCACCATCACTTATGTCACCTAACGTACATCTGCAGCCCACCTGTCTGGGGAAGGTTTTGTTTACTTGTATCCTCACTCACATACAGGGTTTTGTCTGTGTCTCTGATTTACAGAGCTTTACAGTCTGCAATCAGGAACCCCTGACAGGAAGCCTGACTGATCTTGGCTGTCTGTCTCCCTAGACTGACATGCATTGTGTAGAATCAGATACATGATTACAGAATTGAAGTTTATGTATTAATCATAGAATCATAGAATGACCTAAGCTGGAAGGGACCTTAGAGATCATCTAATCCAACCTCCCTGTCATGGGCAGGGACGCTTCTGAACTAGATCAGGCTACTGAAGGTTCCGTCCAACTTGGCCTTGAACACCTCCAGGGAGGGGGCAGCCACAGTAACTCTGGGCAATTTATTCCAAAGTCTTGCCACCTTAGTATTGAAAAATTTCTTCCTAAAATCTAATCTAAATCTGTTCTCCTTCAACTTAAACCCATTTCCCCTTATCCTATCAGTGGACGCTCTTGTAAAAAGCCCCTCCCCAGCCTTCCTGTAGGTTCCCTTCAGGTATTGGAAGGCAGCTATTAGGTCCCTCCGAAGTCTTCTCTTTTCAAGACTGAACAATCTCAGCTCCCTCAGCCTGTCCTCGTAGCAGAGGTGCTCCAGCCCCTGGATCATCTTTGTGGCCCTCCTCTGAACACACTCCAACAGATCCACGTCCCTCTTATGGTGGGGACACCAGAACTGGACACAGTATTCGAGGTGGGGTCTCATAAGAGCAGAGCAAATGGGGAGAATCACCTCTCTTGACCTGCTGGCTATGCTTCTCTTGATACATCCCAGTCTATGCCTGAGAGCAGAAGTAATGGAGCATATTCAGTATTATACGAGTTTGTTTTTTCTTATCAGTAGATATTCTACAACACAGAGCAGGGATATCTTTCTGTAGCACCAAAAGACTGACTGAAATGAAATCTAAAACATTTGTAGAGTCGCAGAGAAGGTCTCTTGAATGACATAATACCATGTTTATTTGTGGAAGAGAGGGAGTAGTTTGTGTCTGAACTGAAACTTGTAATGAAACCTACATAATTTACTAGAATTATTAATATACTTTTGATCATATATTCTTCATCTGAATACGCATAGTGAAATGTGCAAAATGAAAAATCTATCTTTTTTTGTTCTTCAAAATAGTGTCCAAAATTTTTAGGAGTATGATTATTGTTGTAATATTTGTCATGGATTTTCATCAATTTTCAAAAACTTGAAGCTACGTGAAAGGGAAAAAGTGTTTTCTCCAGTATACAGAGGTACACTTATATGCCAAATTTAATTTTTCAGCCTTCAGCGATAAGACTTTTATTCTTAAAACCGTAAGAATTACTTAATGTGTAGCTAGCTGCTTGTCTTCGAGAAGAGAAAAAGATGAATCATTTGCTATCAAACTTTTAAATTTTTCTATTTGTCCTACAAAGAGAAATCATGTATGGATAATCTCAGCTCAAGAATTAAAATTTTCAGAGATTTACAGATGATTGACAGAGTGAAATTTAAATGGAACTACTTAATCTGTCTTAGTTACATCTGTCAGTAATACTTCAGCTAGAGCTACAATCAACATCTCAGCTCAATGTTTTTCTGTGACACCCTCTACCACACTAAGAATTGTGTAACACCGACATTATGCCAACATTATGTCCTAAGTATTGTGTAATTTCTAGTTAATGTTGAACGGTTCCTTTTTAATTTAGCATGAAGTTCACCAATGTAGAATAATACTTTGTTTCAAAAACATTAACTATATTATTCATTCTTCATGATGCCTTCTTCCTGATTAATATTTTAAACAGTCAAGATTGTTAGTAACTACGTCAGGGTAAATAGAAGCCAAGGAAAAGAATAGTGAAGAAAATATTATTTTTATACACATCTACAAATGAAATTAATTTTTATGTATAATTTGTGTGTTCATTTTTAGCCAATTTAAAAAAGAACTGTGAGTGATGAGACGGTAGATAATTAAATCACTCGAGAGACTTTGGCATTTTATTGGTGTATATACTCAATTGCATGTTGTTTCTACAACAGATAAACAACATGCAAGCCCAGAATGCTTAATTTTGCTATGAGTTGTTAGTAACATAGAGTAATTAAATTGGAAATTAAAAAATTAAATTGGAAATATTTTAGACATCATGTCACTTAAATCACAAAATCATCATATAAAATGTCTTCACCAAAGACACAGAAATAGAGTTTGACTATAACTGTTCAGCATTCTAGACTAACTCATGTAATATTAAGTCTTCATTGTACTGAATGCTAAAAGACAGTTAAGTGACGTGTAGACTATTTTTCAGTCTCCTAATATTACATGTATTTCCATTAGAATATTATGGAATACAAATTTTCATAATTAACCAGCAGATTGCATTGTCAGTGGAAACAGAAGTGATTCTCACCTAAGTAAGAAAATTGTAATGATGACCACTGCTCTTTCAGGAAATTGGTAATTTTCTTAACCTTACACCATACAGCACCAAGCCACACCCAATCCCATCATAGTGAGCAGAAAATATAACTGTAGCCCAACAATTCTCCTCTGTATTTTGCATTCTTCTTTAGGAAGACTGGGCTATGAAACTATAGACTATTTGAAGTCTTGTATAGCCCTTCTTAGAATTCACCGTTACAAGACTTAACACACTGATCTTCCTCAGCTCGTCAATGACTAAATGATCTGTAAGCTAAAACTTTCACCTTAGGTTAAGTATGATGATAACAACTGTCACCCTGATTAGGCTGTAGCTTTGGGCATTTGCCTTCATACTCATGTTTGAGACAGAGCTAACATTCAGCAGTTTTCTAAAGCATTTTCACCGAAAAGCAGAAGGCTTCTTAATGCTCTCTTTCTTTAAAGCACATCTACTACACATACATCAAAAGGTTGACAGTGACTGGTGAAGTTTCAATTTATGTTTCATGGGAGGACTTCTGCTTCTTCAGATGTAACTACATTTCACAGGTACTAGAAATTAAGATCTCAGCTCAGTGCTGAGCTTCTCAGAGATGGTGAGTATATCTTTTAATTTAGACACTTGAAGGAGAGATATTTGAAGTGCTCCACTATCATATTAGATCATTCACTATCATATTAGATTTGGACAAAAATATCTTAGATATCAGTTATCATTGTTGTTTGATGGAATATCTTTGAACTAATTGTTATTTTTCTACGACAGCAGTGAGAACATTTTTTGCATCTCAACTTGCCAGAATCTGATCCAGTCAGTATCAAAAATTTTATGTACATAAACTGGTAACCTTGCCTGCTGGTTTCCATCATCAGCTCTCAGTAGGAGTTCTTCTAAATAATAATGGAAGAGAGCTGGTGATGGTATGAAATCAGATCTCACACTTTTCTTCAGCGTAGTTATTACTATGTGTGAGTCCACATTACAAAAATGCCATCATAGTTAATGCAAGTCAAATATTGGAAAACCAAAATCATATGAGCTCTTAATACTGCTGGACAGTGTTAAAATCTTTTACCCACTCTTAGTCACAAAGACAAGGCTGGATTCACACACTGTTTAGACATTTCTTTGGCAAGTATCCGTGTTTACGTAATAGAAAAGGAAACTGGGAAATGAATAGGTGAATTCATTTCTCATTATTTACTGGACAGCTTGAAATACTTCAGATATTTATGTGTGATTTGGAAGGAGATAAACAATAATTCACATAAAATTAATAGTTACTACTTGTCAGCACCTCAGGGCAGATGTTTCTTAATATGTCACTTTGACAATACGTGTAAATGAATTTAGGAAAACTGGAATAGTTTCTCAGTGCTTCATGCAACGGTAGAACTGAATGTCAGTTATAACTACTTGCTTCCTCAGTAGTCATGATATGATTTAATTTTTGCCAAAGGCCAAGGAATTAATTGACACTAATTCTTGATTGTTCTGTTTCTGTTAAGGGCTGACAACTCTGTTGGGAATATTTTTAGCAACATATAAAAGCATAAATAATTGTGATACAACTGGCTATTTATTTTCCAGTACTTTCATATCAGTTTTTACCTGGTCAGTAAGTTGATTCAAAGTATTATTTTTTAAACTGAAGAAAAAAAAATGCTCTAAAGCACATTTTTGTATTCTGCTGTGGCTTGCATTATACTGATAAGTCTCAGTGCTAGTTATGTCTGCAAAAATTCATTCTTCAGCAATTAAAAGGCACATACAAAGTGGTAAGATCATGTTACAGCATAGCTGATTTTAATGTTCTGAGAACACTTTTCAGACTGAAAAATTGATCAGAAAATCAATGTTGTCACTAAGCCACGGAGTGCAGAAGTGTAAATCAATAGTCTGGAAATAAAGAAGAAATCACGCACAGGCACAAAGTAATCATAGCCTTCCTAGAAGATACCTGGTGGAATCCAGTTAACTTAAATCACATACTAGGCTTGGGTTATCAGAACTGCTTCCAGTAATGCTGAAACACACTGTCTTGTCCTGACTGGAGACAAAATTGAGTCATTTCTTTACAAAGACTGCTTGATTATAAACCCAAAATATAGATGTCCATACTGAGGGAGAGTGGACAGTTGTTTCTTGGTCTTCATGAAGCTAGAGACCAGCTCCTTAGAGACAAAACAGATTAGGCATGATCTCACCAACAGTCTTGAAGGCTGAAGGGAAAAACAGAACCAACCCATCACAAAGAATTGTAAAGAAGGCAGACAGTGTAAATAGCACAGAAGTTAGCAAAGACAGAAGTGGAAAAGTCAGTCAAGTTTTGAAATGGAATTTTAGCAGCATCTCAAAACAATGCAAGTTCATATTAGACTCCAGAAATATCCCATATTGCAGTACGCACAGTAGGTCATTCTGAGTTTGAATGCATTACAGGTTTATACATTAACAAGCCCAACTTTATTTTTACCTTAATGAGAAACTTCTCCCTTGTACTGTAGCAAGGAAGAAAAATCAAATTTCAGATGTGACTAGGGATGACTACAAAATGAAACCACAGTATGGACTTGCATCAAAAAATGCTGTAAAACACAGGGGACAGGAAGCATGTAGTCTAGAGCAAGTATGGTCTTGGCATAGTGGGTGTCTGGATAATATGAGCAATTGATATTTCTCAAGATAGATTTCCAGACTAATTAGTCCTATTTCCAGCATTTGTACCTGAGGTCAATGTTTCTAATGTTTCACGAATGCTCAGGTTTGGGTAGGATGGGAGAGTGCACATGCAATCTCGATGGCCCACCAGCCGGAAGTCGCTGTGGTGTCCGAGAGCCTCTTGGTTCCTGTCATGCTCTTGCACCGCAGCTCTTGGCCGTAGAAGAGCCAAACATTTCCTGCTCGGCAGCCGGATGGAAAGGAAGTCCCATCTGCTTCCTGGGGCTGGAGGTGGCACGGAGAGCAGGACGGCCCGTAACAGCACATGTACAAAGTGAGACAGGATTTGGTGACCTCTCAGAGTGAAGCTTTGTGTTGTCCTGCTGGAATGCAGTCGCCGTTCCTGTGTGTAATTAATTGTATGACTAAAACGATATCCACAGCCCCAAAACAAAACAGATTACTGGGTGTAAAGGTTTAGAGATTCTTGGTTCTTGTTTCCGCTTTCTTTCTTAAATGTATCTTATGATACATTTCTGGACTTAGATCAGTCGAGGTTGTCTCACGTATCACCTCAGGGAAAAAAAAAGAGTTTTACTGATTTTTTTAAGATAATTTAATTCTTATGAAAAATGCCAAACAAGTTGATAACCTTAAAGCCTTCCTCTTCTGGAATTATTCTGCTATGAATTATACGCAGTGCCTCCAGACGCTGCTTAAATCTGCTTCCCGCATCTTAAATCTGTCTGGTTTTCTCTGTTTTCTCACTGGTTTTGAACTCTATACCAGTTGGTATACATCATCGTAGTATCCTAAAGTTAATTGAAACTGTGTTGGCTTGAATGATTTAAGACTTTTGCCCAGAAGGTGTAGGAATGTGGAATACCTCTCTGTGCTGAGTATAGAAGCATCAGATCTGTTTAAACTGAGGCGGCGCATTCAGCAAGAGCCATTCCTACTATTTAAATACTTCCTCAGACACTTTTTGTTACCAGAAGACAGCTTTTCAGTCAGTCCAGGTAGCTTAGCAAAGAGCCATATCAAGCCAGATCCACATGACCATGTCCATGGAAGTGCTGTATTGGTCTGCATCCTGCCTTGGAAGAACATCATCGCACTGTTACCAGTTGTGCAGAGATTTTCTCTGTGACTGTGGGACACACACTAAGGTACTTTCATTTTCCTATGATTTTGCCAGTCTTGGCACCACCGTGTCAACGACATGAAAATATTATTTTTTATATATATAGTTTCCAGGTGGAGTTACTCATCACTAATAGAGGCAGATCTGACAATAAAATAAAAAAAACCCACAGTGAATCAAGAGCTTTTAAGACAAATTTTCTTAAAGAGTTTGGGTTATAATCTATAGATTGAGGTATAAACTACTGATTGAGAAGTGCAAATGATCGATACATCTGCCTTTCCATTGTTTAGTTTGTGTTTTTTCTGTGTTAACTGCAGTTTTACAGATTTTGTTGCTACCACACTACAGATTTTATGAGAGATGGGTAGCAATATCAATATCTAGATTTCTGAAAAATATAAACATGGAGTGTTTTTTTTCCATTGCAACTTGGCTTACATATTATGAAGCATTAGGAGAAGTAGTTTTATTTTTTGTGAGTCTTCAGGTAAGTCATCTGCTTCAACACTCTGCATTTCCTGTTAACTTCAGATAATTCACTTTAATTGCTAGGGGGTTGAGTTTGGTTTTTTTTCTTTTTTTTTTTCCCAGTAGCCTTATCTCTCCTTTTTCTATTTGAAGAGAATTTTTCACCATTTTCTTCAGCTTCATAATAATTATTGTCAGCAGTACAGTCAGTAGAGGATACAGAATATGCTACTGATGGCAAGTTAGCTTATGGCTATAATACGGGGCTCTTTTTTGTCTTTTTCTCAGGAAAAAAAAAAACAAAACAAAGAACCAGCTAAATTGGTACTATGAATAGTTTTTAAACCAGAAATTTTAGAGGTTCAGTGTATTACTCTCTTATAAAAAGCAGATCACAGACAAAACCATTGCTCTCGGTCTCTCAAAATTTAGATCACTGCTATAGATCTAGTTTACCACCATAGCTGTTATTTTTTCATAACGATCAGTTTATCTTAATATACTGTTTATTTTTTCTGATGCTACTGCACCAGATGCCATCTCTGCTTACTCCCTGAACACTATCCTGTTTTGCAAGTGGCACTCGTACAGTCATCCACTTTGACAGCCAGCACTGATGCCAGTGTCTCTTTCCGATTTATGCTAGCCATGGGTTTGCAGACATAACTGATAGTTACCTTTGTCCTCAGAGCTGGTGCAGTTTGAACACTTGAATCTGTTTTGGCAGAGACTGCTCTGTGATAAGTAAGGGAGAACCAAACAGCCATAGAGACTTTAGATAAGGACATGCAGTTCCGTTTTACTGAGGTGTGGGATATTTCTTGGTGTGATCACTGTCTGGATCTGAATCCATTTGAATTGTGTGGCCTTAGACTTCTTGATCTGAAATGGCTTATAAAACATTGAAGTGTTTCAATTTTTTAAACCTGAAGTGCTCAGGTCTAAACATAATTATTCACAGTATTTTCTCATTTACAAGGATTGAAATAAAGTAATAATGATTCTGAATGTTTGAATGTTTGTTTACAATGTAGCATTTTTTGTAGTTCCTGAGAGAGGAAGTTCTCTTAGAGGTTAACTGGAACTTATTCATTCTTTCTTACCAACATTTGCTTCAGCAGATATTTAAATTGAGGTTTAGGATGAAGGACAGTGAAACAGAGTTCTAGGTAGTATTGTCTTCACAAGGAATTATATACAACATTAAATTATATACAAATTATATACAAAATTAAAACTATGCAATGAGGCTACAAAATGTTAAAATTTAAGATGGCAGTTAGTCTTATCTCATACCTCTCAAGATCCTTGTCCAAGCCTGTCTTTAATTCATAAGTTATGATTACACTAACAATCCTTATCCTTCCCCTCTGTACCCTGCTGTCATATCCTGTCTCACCTCTTGTTTCCATCCCACTCACTAGGACCCCATGACTTACTCCCATCACAATTTACTCCCCTCCATCTCCCCAAGTTTTCTTGCCCTCTACTTTTAACTCCCTAAATCAGAGGTATCACTGGGAGGCTCAAGAAGTTTTCCTGACCTCATTTTAGATGCTCAGACTCAGCACTCGGAGCGAAAGTCATGAGAACATCATGTTCAGTCTCTTGGGGATGACATCTTTGGGAAGTTAACTGTTAAAATATTAATCTATTGAACATGCTTGAACTTCCTTCCCCACGCCCCAGTAGTATGAAATTTAGTCACTTAGGGTCAAATTTCAGAGGGATGGCTAAATGCACATCTGTAATAAAAGGATGTCCCTTCCTCCTTCCCTCCCTTCCTCTTTCCACCTATACTTAGAAGTATAAAGTGAACTGAACTTTTACTGTTCAAATGCTTGTTTGGTTGGCCAGGTGATGCAGGAGTAGAAGGCACAGGCAAAGCAATCAAAAGTGCCTGTTGTTTTTATTGAAGTTCACTATTAAGAGAGGATCCTCTGTGCTACTCATTAGGATCTTGAACAGATTCATATCTATGGGGGCGGGCTTTTCAGACATCCAACATATGTCAGGAAGGGTTAAATTCCAGTAAGATCAGTGGAACTGCTCAGTGTTTTTTAAACCACTGAGTTTTTTCTTAGTATTGCCTGTACTAAATGTCACAGTGCCTTAGGTTTTGAACACATTTAGGTTCTTTACAAAACCACTGGAAGGATTTTTTTTTGTTTATTCTGAAGTTAAAAAAAAATGACAAAAAATAAACAAAGCCATTAGTTCCAAGCAAAAAAAGTCAGGTTCTGATCTAAGTTACTTTGGTGGAAGGGAAGCTTCACCTTATGTCTTATGACATAAGAAGCTTCTTATGTCTTAAGAGCAGACTTTGAAATAAAATTACAGTATTTTTGTTCTTCAAAATTTTATTACCTTTTTTATTTCATTTGAGAAACTCATGGACATGGAAAATTATCATTTGCTCATGGAATCCCAGCATGTGCTATTCCAATTAAACCAGAGTATCCAGATGTAAATGGACTGCTCCTTCAGAGTTCACAAGATGTTCACTTTGGCTCAAATTCTTAAAGACAGGTTCCGTACTATTTTTCATTTTGCCTTAGCACAGTCAGTATCTCAAAAGTACTGCAGAGGATTAGTTTTTGTTTGTTTTTGTCATTTTTAGGTTTTTTCCCCGTAGAATGTTCACGTCTGCATATATCATGGTTACATTACTTTTTTTTGAGAAATGAAGCAGATATTCAAGTTTAAACACTGGTCTGTTTCCTTTGTTAGCAAAACCAACAAAAGCAGCCCAAGTAAAAGATTTTCTTAACTCCGAGGGCACATTGTCTGCCTCTGCAAAAAAAGCATTGAAAAATCAGCTGCCATGGCTCAGTATTGACATTTCCTGTGTCACCTCTCCCCATGAAATGCTGGACAGAAATTGCCCCTGAAGTGTGTAAATAGAAGCAAAGATTTCTGACAGCAGCGCAGAATTTATTTGCATCCCAAGAGTATTTGCCAGAACTGCAGAAAAAAGAGCATACTGTCCAAATTATGCCATTCTGAAACCACTGAAAGCCAGTTTAATTAGCAGATGAATTGGTATTTGTAACAAAAAGGAATTTTTATACTTTGTATAGCAGAGTGTTAGGCCCTCATGGCGTCAGGTGGTGGATAAGGTCCCACGTGTTTGCCCAATGCCTGAGGATTTGCTTTCCATCAATATTTTGTTGCAGGGATCTCAGAAACGTTTGAGTGGACTACATTCAACCGTAATGCAGATTCTGCCTCGTGATCGCACTTACCACATGATCACTGAGACCATTTCACATACCCTGTCATCATATAACATTCCTCTGGCAGGAATGAATTTGCTTACATGGGAAACATCTCATGTATTCTGGGATTTTTTTTCCTGTGATATAGCAGAGGAAAACAAATATAACAGTCAATTTGCAAAGAGAAATACTAACGTTCACCAAGTAGCCCTTTAGAAATACTTTTCCTAGCTTCAGTATACTCAGAAATGTTTACTTTGCATTTTTGGGGGACATTTGAAAACAGATGTCCCCTTTGCAACAAGAAACCTGAGAGTGGCATATGCAAATACACCAATAGCCAGTAGTTCTGCATGCTGGCTCTGACAGGGACCTCTTATCAGCTGCTGTAGAAAATGTTACAGAATCAACTGGCCACCGAAATGTTCCTCTTAACCCGTGTGAGATGCTGATATCTGTCTTGAAGCCTAACTCCCTCCACAAACTCTTGTGGGCTTCCAGAAATGCTTATTTTGTATGTTCTTATTATCTGCACACATCCAAGACTTCTTTTGAGTTCTTCTGGACTCTTGACCTAAATGGTGCTTCATGGCACAAATCTCAGATTGGTTGCATGTTCTGGGTAATTATTTAATTCCTATTCCATTCCCCAGACCACAAACCACAAACAGGTAGAATTTTTGTGGGGGAAAATGTAGTCAGAACCTACCAGTTATACAGCGAGGCTAAGCAACTCTACAAAATACCTCTTTCTGGAGCACTCATCTCCTTTGCCTTATGTTTTCAAACTTATCCACTTCTAAAATAAACCCATTTAAATCATTTTGTAAAGCCAGAAATGGCTGAATTAACCTGAATTTTAGAAAGAATGTAACATTCTGTCTGATTTTGTTCTGTTCCTTTTTTCTGTTTTTCATTTTTCATAAGGGCTTCAGGATAAGGACTGTATTATTTCACTGTTTGCCAGTTAGCTAGCATATCATGATACAGTCCAAATTTTTGTTTTGTTAATTATTCATCTGGATCAAAATTCCATTAAAACTGCATATAAGAATGCAGTCATATCTACACTAACTAGTTTTAGTCAGGACGGCGTGTTAGTGTTTCACATGCTGTCTTATTTTGTTGACTGAATGTTATAACCTAGCATTCATCCGAGGCAGTGCAGAGTATCCTTCATCAACCCGCAATATGTGGTGGCTGGCTAGACAACCGAGCAAGTGTGAATTCTCACTGTGTACTGTGAGGCATTTCAGAGAGACAAGGAAAAGGTCAGCTCTTCTCCAGGCTGAAGAGACCCAGCTCCTTCAGCCTTTCCTCAATGCTGATCACACAGTGTTGACCCAGAGTATCCCAAAGAAATAGTCCTCAGATAGAGAGCACCTTTGAAAGCAAAGTGCAGAATCGTTGTCCTGACAGAGAGGAGACCACTGTGCTCACACCAGTACAAAGTCCATCCTTCCCTTCACATAAGAAGGACTGAAAGCATGCTGTGAATCATAGCAGATGCTGCCTTCAGCCATCTCTAGGAGGCCGGTTAGCTCAGTCGGTTGAGCGTGGCGCTAACAACGCTAAGGTCACGGCTTCGATTCCCGTTCGGTCCCCATGTGTTGCCTGATCTAGTCGACACGTGACGTCCCTGGCGACAAGGAGGCTGGATTAAATGATCTCTAAGGTCTTTTCCAGCCTAGGCCATTCTATGATTCTATAATCACCTTTAATGCAGAGACAGAGAAAGAATGGGAGCCACAGGCATGACCAGACAGCTCAGGGCTCAGTTGCACATTCCCCTGTAAGACTGGGAGATGGCTCCTGTGCTGCCAGCATGCCTGGAAAACCACGACTACACGTGAAGGGAGGAGAGAGAGTTGGCATCAGCATTTCTGTGGAAGAGATAGAAGGAGGGAAAGCAGGAGCAGAGAGCTCTTCCTTCACTATGTTGGGACGTGAACCTGGGGTCCAGGTAGGAAGAACAGTAGTAATGAAACTACAAAATTAAAAGGGAGTAATATCTTCATAAGATAAAAGATGGAGTGTTCCAGAGGTCTCATTCTTACTGTATATACTGGGAGAAGCAATGGGCATCTAAAGTCTTAGACATGATATTTAAAATACTGGAAACTGTAAAAGTGCTCAAAGAAAATGTTAATGCTGCCTGAGATTACGCCCTTGATCAGTTTTGCGTAACTCACTGTTGAAATGCATACAGTTACTATGAAAAGAGGCTCAGCAAAGTCTCTTGCAAAGAACCAAGCTTGAAAAAAAAGCAATGATGCATCTCAAAAACTCTCAGGTAATTCAGCTTCAAAGCAATTAAAAACTATGTTAATAATGGGCAACTCCTGCCAAACTAGGAAAACAGTGTATAGGTCTGAGCAATAGAAAGAGGAAAGTGAATTTAGGGTGAGCAAAATTCTAGGTTAAATATATGATAAGAGAATGGAAGACTGATTAAAACTGTTGGTATTTTTTTTCAGTTATGTGAATAGGTCCAACATTTGATGTAATTTGGTTCATTTCAATCATTTATTTTTTGACAAAAATTTGTATTACTATAGCATTCAGGAAATATGCTGGTTTGACCTCCATAGCACTGAAGAGGTCTACTCCCAGCACAAGTGTCTCAAAGGCAGCAAGAGATCAAAATGCTTCATAGTGTCGTACTTAGGGTCTATGGAGTCAGAATCTGTTGTCCTTTTGTCAACTTTTCTGTTTTTCACATAGTCCTTTTGAAGTTATAGGACTACCTATTGTCTGAAGGCCTCAGAATCTGACAATGGAGGAGTCCGTTCTAAGGGGGGAAATGCTAATTCTTTGTTCCACCCTTGGTATTGTAGATAGCATACCTCACAGCCGTGCTAACTGTGATGGCTGTTGTTTTCATGATGTTGAAATTGTTGGCTAAAGCCTTCATCTGCGTAATTCAGTATTTGATATTTCATCTGGAGGAAGGAGAGGAAGGAAGAAAGGGCAGTCTGATTTTTTTTCTTCACTTGAAGTTTTGTTTTTACAAATAATATCAAGCACATTAGCCACAGAACTAAAAAAAATAGAGATTAAGGTTACTTTCAAAGTTGTTTAATACTGTGGTGTCATTAAAAGCTGGTAAAACTTGATATAGCCAATGCACAAAATTAGTCTAGTCTGTGTTTGATATAAACATACATGATGTCAGTAGGAATTCTTTTTATATCTGAAAGGATAACCAAATCTCGCAGTTTATATATACTAGGAAAATATTTTTTTACTGAGTACGTGCTGAGCATCTTTTCTGCCTTTTCTCAGAATAGAACCTTGTCTCTCTGTGGTTAGCCAAACTGGATACGTGGTTCATGTAGTTTAAGGCTTACTTAATTTAACAAACTTCTGTCCTTTGTACTTTCCTATTATGCTGCTGGCACATCATGCCAGTGGCCAGATGTGTATTCCTAGCACAGTGTTTTTCATTTTGATTTTGCCAGCTTCATCTGAATCATATGTGCAGCACTGATTTGTTACTAAGCCTGCAGAGTTATGACATTTAAGAAGGAAATCTTCTTTCTTCCATTCCTGTTAGTGAAGGGAGTACCGGTGAAAATAGTGCCAAAGTCATTTAGCAGATACAGAAAGGCAGTAGAGTTTGCTCATCACCCCCAAGTTCTGTCTTTTCAATCTAGCACCAGGTAGATTGGTAGTGAATGGAGCTTACAGGAACTGCAAAACTCAGCCAACAAATTCACCCCTCCCAAGGTAAATGGCAAGGCAAGATCTACCTGGCCAAGGGTAGCAGCAGGCAACAAGTTACTGAGGTTATTTTTTTGCTTACCCTGACCATTTCCATTATGCAGTGTATGAACTGACAGCAAAACAAGTTGTGTACCAGTACTACTGAAGTAGTTATGGATTGCTATGCAAAGGAAGGAGAAAGGAGGCTGGGATAGTAACAGTAATAACCTCTTAAAATAGCTTCTTAATCAGAAAGAATGTACCTGGAACCAAACCCTAAGTCTCATGGATTCATCTTCCTCCATCTTATTACTTGTCCTCAATTCCTGTGCCTGCAAGCAACTGAATTCTGCATATATTGGGATTTTGACACAGAAAAATGTTTATAACATAGCTGTCTAAGTCACCTCTTTTGTATATGTGCTGTATACACATCGAGTCCACTTTGCTATCTCTGTTCAAGTTTCAGTTGTTCTTACCCAGCAAATACATAATGAGAGCCTAGACACCTGAGGAGCTGTTCCTTATAGACCCTGTTCAGCCGTGCACAAAAATTGAAAGTGAGATTCATTTGAAAACAAGAACAAAGGTGCATCCATTTATATAAAAGCCACAGGCCTTCCATTTATTCAGCTTTTAACTTTCTTGTTAGCCAGGTAGGAAATGATCCAAGAGGCAGACACAGTAGAAAAATTATTTACTCAGAACAACTAGAATTAGATTAGCTGTTAGGAGACACTGAACTGGGACAACAGCAGGTTTAATGAAAGTGCTGTGGGAACATGAGTACATTGATAAGGGCATTTGGGCAAAGGAAAAATATACTTTTAAAAGGCTGTGAAAGTGGTTAGATGAGCAGGAAAGATTGTTGCAGGCATTCAGAGTGTGGATTGTTCTGTTAACTGTGTTTGACAGTAGCCCTGTCTTCATATCCCAGTTTGGAAAGGTAGGCACAGCAAAGTCTGCCAGGTCCCTGAGCTGGATGTATTCTACCCATGAACTGCTTTTACACATCCCATTTGGGAGGTCTTTCGAAGCAATATTTCTTCCATAAAAGGACTCACCACATAACCTTTTAGCCAGTTCTCCCTTGAGTGTGTCATGCCAGTGATCATATCCTGTGACCATCTCTCTGAATTCAGGGCAGTTTCAGAATGAATCTGAGCCTTCTCAGGCAGTCACCAGCCCTCACTCTCCAGGAACTCGAGGAAGTTGCTGGGGACGTGCTGCTCATCCACCTCCCTGGTTATTGAGTTGCTCAAGGGCATGGGGGTTCAGAGGAGGACTATATGTGGAGCAGCATTCTTGGGATACTCGGGAACAAGAAGAGAATATTAGTATCAGGAAACTGAATACTGATTTGCAGATCATCAGCTGCCATGTACCTATGTATGAACTTGCATGGTGGCATCTGTGATGCTAATCCTGAAAGTTACAAATATCTGACCTAATTTCCTAAGACTGGTCTTCATTATCGCTGTCTGACTACATCTCTGGAGAATGCTATAACCTTCAGGAAAGATAAACCACGGGGGTGGGAAGGGGAATGGAACAGGGAGAGCTGCCTGCACTGAAAGATGAAAAAGTTGATTTAAGAGGCTTTCTCCTCTAAGGGGGCAGGATATATCTGAGACTGGTCCCGATCGGTCTTGGGAGACGCATCCAGGAACACATTGCACAGGAGACATTATGATGGTCGCCTGCTGTATAAGAAGTTGATGAGAATAACTTTTCAAGGAAGAGAAAGAAAGATTTTTCAGGTCAATAAAAGAGTGACAAACTTGTAAGTATGTTTAAAAATTACACACTGACTTATTATGAAAATGAATATTTAAATGGAATGAAGATTAGGATTTGATAAGAATATCAAGGTTGCCCTAAAACTAAGAGGAAGCTCTGATAATCAAAATATATTAATACCTGTCACTTTTCCTGCCTTCCAATTTACTTTGAAATTACTGACACCGATCCCACCAGCTTTTTACATTAACAGAACTCGAGTTCTTTACTACTAGAATCAGGGCTGTCGTGGTATCGGCATTGCCATAGCCATGATGGTGCAGGGATACATGAGAGGCCAAGCTGGCAGGGAAAGACACGTAGTTTCCTTGGATAGCTGAGAAAAACAGACAAGCTTTACAGCTCACATGCCTTTTCCAGTCAGCAGTCCAATAATCAAGCTGGGTGAGGGTGGCTGAGGGATTCAGTTCATATCGATGCCTGAAATTGCTAAGCAGAATTCGAGAGCCTGGTCGCTTGCAGTGCTGGCTCCCTCCACCTGCTGTTTGCTCTGTCTCCTGCAATGACAAGATAAGCCACCACTGAAGGGTATATACACATGAGCAGGGGGCAAATTTGGCAGCCAGTGCTTGTCTTTCATTGCAGAACGCATTCAAATCCGTGAAAGAAGATCACTATGAAAGGTGTTGGTATTTATTTTATGGTATTACTAGTACAGCAGCTGCTAGATGGTATGCAGCATCATTTGAAATGTTCAGTGAAATTTGCTGTTTGTTCTAGGCACTGATTGCTTGTATAAAGCTTGGGAAAAGTTGCTGTTTGCAGTGTGATCTGGGCAAAAATACCTGTTTTATCAAAAATGTCATTAGTTTGAATAGAGCTATAAATTATGTTAAAAATATTTTCTTAAAGACTTCAGGTCTAATAAATTGTCCAGGCTGTTAGCCTTGAAATTAAACCAAAGTGAATAATACATTTTGAATAGTTTGACTGTTACTTCTTTTTCTCCCCACTGGACAACAAAAACATATTCTGCCTTCCTCAACTTATTTTCAGAAGCAGTCAAACATTCTGTCATGCAATTGAACTCTAAATTTTATGTGAGCAGTTGGTGTTTATTTCACTATGTTGCTTCGTTGTTAATGTCAGATATCATATGGATTCATTTTCACTTTTAAAAAGATTAAGTGTAAAAACAATTTACTGTGCAAAGTATTCTGCTATGTGATTGGGAAACTCAACAGCTGTCAACACTAGCATGTTTAATGTAATATTTTGTTTTCAGTGAAGGTTTAAACCACTTCACCCTGACTTTAATATCCATGGTTAGTATCATATGAGTAAAGCTTGTAATGGAAATTATCGCAGAACCAGTGTAAGTGAATTATTACAGCCTTTCTTGTAGTATTCAATCTCCTCTGCTGAAGTGACTGAACTAATCTTTTGCCTGCTGTTTTAGCAAAAAATCAGTCTGTATTCTGTGTGAAAACATCCTTGATAGCTGGAATTCAGATTTTGTGCCCTTCCTGACCTATCTTCTTTTCTGCCAGAAGCTTCTACAATGTTGAAAACTTAGAAAAACAGGTCCTAATCTGAAGGCAGCATGTTTTTCCTCTTAGTATCTCCTACATACTTTCAGAGAAATATGTTATCATCACATCAGACATTTCATTTGAGTCCTTTGGAGCATCCTTTCTCAGATCTCATGAAGTTGCAAGTGTGTAAAATTCCCCATTTCTGTAGCTCTTTTTTTTTTTTCCAGTGCTTAATGAAGAGTATTTTGTACACAACCTGTCAGATTCTGCCACCTGCCCTGGTGCATTAACCGAAGTCCATGTTAGAGCAGTGACTGTAAATCCCATTCAACACAAATTGCGACTTGAAGTTCTGCATAGCAGCACAGTTGTGGGCCAAGATTCATCTTGGCCCATACTCTACACTGGGAGCAAAACTGCATGCCTGTTTTGATTCTTATGCATTTATGTATTGGGACAATTGAAGGAGAGGGCTAAAGGGTTAAATAAATTAATATATGTAATTAAGATATTATAATAAGTTGTTCTATAAATAAATTAAATAGCGCAGAGTTTCGCAGCCTGCACACAGATGGTAGATGTGAAGTGCAGCTTTCAAATTTCCCATAAGATTGGATGGATCAGCATTGGCTTTCCACTGGTTTATACCCATTTGTCATAATATACTCAGTGAGAACAGCACAGTTCATAGTGGAGCAGATGTACCCAAACTGTACGCTCCATAAACTGAGGTGAAATAAAAGAAAATAATGGCATCTCTCGTTTGAGTTATTGTCCTCCTTTGGGAAGGCACTTTTCAGAAATTAGGACCTGAAAAAATGCACTTATAAAAGAAGTGTAATTTATAAGTTCATTTTATAAATGTGCTCCAGGAGCAGATTTATATAAGAGCTCCAGCAGGCTCTCTTCTTTGCCTGGCAAAGGCATATGACTGCTTTCTGAGCTCCCAAGCTAGGTATAGGCAGGACAAATGAGGGCAGGGGCCCTGTGACCTACTAGAAGTCACACTGCTGTCAGCTCAGAAATGCAGATGGGAGCTACAGTCTCTTCAGTTTTCCAGTAAATCTGTGAGTTCTTGGGAAGGACAGTGAACTTTAAAGGATATCTATTAATGCTGTCTAATTCCAGTGCTGGATTTAAGCAAAACCCTCTGCTGTGTAATTTAAAGGATCCCTGTGGTATAAAGGTGGCCTTAAGGTGGCTGAGCTGAGATGTACAGAGATTTTAACAAACGGGCTATGGAAGAGAAAAGTTGTGGGGCAGCAAGCCTGGCTGGGAGAACTGAGGTGATAGGGCTCTGGGTGAGGTCGGAAAGTGGCCTGCGGAAGAGAAGCATAAATGTAGCTATTCAAAACACTGTGCCAGTGGTTATTCCTGCTCCCTGAAAAGGAAGGCTGGCCTTAGATTGAGAGTTGCCTTGTCACGATCCTGGCCAAAAATCACAATTTCTAAATTTCTATAAAGAAAATAGAATCTTACCCAAATATTTAAAAGGTAGAGATGGTAGTAGCTGTTGGTAGTTCATCAGACAAAATATGTAAATCCCTCCTAGTTCATGAGAGATTTTTTAGACAATCACAAAATCTTTCAAAAAGATGTTAACTTTTCCTTGTTCACACTGGCAGATGTGGCTCTTCAGTCCCTACAGGACCCAGGAGAGATGGTAGCTTTCCTCTGGAGTGAAGAAGTTAATCCTGACTACACTCTCCAGGGACATTACAAAAAGATCCTGCGCTGGTCTGGCAGCTTTCATAGAATCATATAATCATAGAATTGTTTAGGTTGGAAAAGACCTTTAAAATCATTGAATCCAACTGTTACCCTAGCAATGCCAAGTTCGCCACTAAACCATGCCCCTAAGCACCACGTCTACACGTCTTTTAAATACCTCCAGGGATGGTGTTTCAACCACTTCCCTGGACAGCCTGTTCCAGTCCTTAACAACCCTTTTAGCGAAGAAGTTTTTCCTAATATCCAATCTAAACCTCCCCTGGTGTGACTTGAGGCTGTTTCTTCTCATTCTAACAGTTGTTTCATAGAAGAAGAGACCAACACTCACCTTCTACAACCTCTTTCAGGTATTTGCAGAGAGTGATAAGGTCTCCCCTCAGCCTCCTTTTCTTGAGGCTAAACAACCCCAGTTCCCTCGCTGCTCCTCATAGGACATCTTGAGACCAGCTTCATTGCCTTTCTTTGGACGTGCTCTAGCACCTCTGTGGTGATGAAGGAGGTGGCAGCCTCTGGTCTGAGTTGGCATTTTGTTGTCAAACTAGAAGCACGACCAAAAGCAGAAGTGAAGTTTTGCATGAATGTAACAACACTTTTTCTGTATCTGAACCATAAAGCCAAACTGGATTATTTATGTTTTTCTTGCTACATTCATCCTTGCAACTATCTTAGTCGCATCCATTCACATACACTTCCAATGCAGTTTCCCAGCCTGATCTTTCTAATTCATTCATCAACTATTATCCCGTGTGGATGTTCAGAACAGCTTGTTTTTACCCAAGTCTAGTCCAGTTTTATCTTCTAGGTGTTCAGCAAGGCCCTCACATACCAGAACAGTTTGTTTTACTAAAATCTGGTTGTGTTTTTCTACCGTGTGTTCATCAGGATTCCCACACACCTCAATGTCTTTCTTGTTGCGAGAGGCTCAAAACTGAACACAGGATTCAAGGTGTGGCCTCACCTGCGCTGAGTACAGGGCTCTGATATGTCTTGTAATTCTGTGGACTGCAAATTCAGTGAAATAATAAAATTGGATTTAGGCTTGTAATGAGGATCCAAGTGCTTTTTTGGAGGAGGCAATTTTCATTTGTCGTGAGCTCATACGACAAGTGGACCTTTGCCTTCGTAAGCCCTGCTTAAATCATGATATAAACTCTACAAGTCCAAAGTATGTGACCCTGAATTTAATAGGTGCTCTGCCAGTGGGAGGGTTTGCTGCATTGTACTCTGGCCATCATTGTCAGTTTGCAAGTGTCATCACTAATTGCTAACCTTAATAAAACCAAAAATACATTCATGCTCTCCTTTTCTTAGAAACCCAAATATAAGAGGGACTGACTTTCATAAAGTGCTTTGGCAATACACATTCCCCAGTTTATCCCATCAGACTGGACCACAGCTGTGCGGGACATGCTGTACTTCCTCAAGGGCACTCTTTTAAACAAGCCAACAATATCAAAACATCGTGGGTCGCACAAACCAGGCCTGCACATGATTTTAGACTGCACATCCTTTTAACCAGAAATTGCCAGTATCTCTCGATAAATATGATAAATATAAAACCTCTCCTGACTTTTTTTATGTAGAAGCTTTGATTTATTTAATAATTTAACTGACTTGCTGAAACACTATAGTAGGAAATTTGAGACACAAATAAGGACAGAATTCACTTTTCCAAGGTAGCATTCATTCATTACAGCTTTTTTTTCTTGCAGCAATCCATTTATTTTGTGTTCTCTTCCTTTAGCAATGAACACAAGGGAGTTACCTCACAGAAGTTTTCAAGGGCATAAGTCCTTTTTATTCCCACAGGAAAACTCATGTTCTAATGCTGTATAATAATGGCAATAAACTGTTGTATTCATACCCACAGAAACACCAAAAGCCATCTAAGTTGTGAGCGCTATACTTTTGTGACCTGTATTAGATGAATATTAATATCATGCAAGAGTCCAAATGTGAGTACCTACTCACAGTGTCTGAAATAATCATATCTAGGCATATATTGCACACCTCTGCCTATGAGTGCAGGTGTGTGTGTGTATCAGCAATAAGTGCATAACTGCGCTGCATAAGCAGTACAAGGAAGTCATTACAGCTGTGAAATCAGATGGATATAGTATCCGACTGGGACTTTTTTAGTTCCATTTTATATGTGTGTGTTACAGGTAACTAACTACCATACTGAACAAAAAGCAAGCCTCTAAAATGGCATTGAAACACGCTTAACTGGAGGGTTTAGGGTTAGAGGTAGAGTGGGAGAGAGACAGGGTGAGAGAAGTTGAAAGGCTAAAGCAAACTTACATGGAAATGTCCAGAAATCATTACATTGCACTCCTAAACTGAGTTGTGATTCATTGCATGGTCCGCAGATGATACATTCAAACGACTTGGAGGATTTCTGTATGTGTTTGCTCTAGCCTTAGTCACTACTTTCCCTCGCCATCTCAAGATTTTCAGTCATACTCCTCTTCCTGCTTTTTCATCATCTCTGTACAGTGCTTTTTCTCTTCTTCCTGAAGCCTTGATACTATAGGAAGGAGATTATCACCTAACTCCACAGGGCTGTTCATTAACTAGAAAGAGCAGTTGCAGGATCAGCCCAAATCCTGAGAAAATCTTTGGAGATCTTCTGTAGTCTGGAAGTGTTCTGCTGAGCATTTTCTGGCTAGAAGATTTGAGTGAATTACAGTTTGGATGATTTTGATGATGGAAGCAGCACATGAGTACCTGGTTCTTGGAAGATGCTTCTGCCAAATTTTAGGTTTATGTTCTAAAGTCTGGAGGTACTGGAATGCATCAGTGAAACATTTGCAAGAGTTTAATAAGGGAAGAAGAGTTATATTTGTTCAACTGTGCTAAAAGAATGAGCCAAACTTTTTTCTTTTTTTTTTTTCTATTTAAATGGGGGGAAAAAAATCAAGCTTGATGCAGCAGGGAAAAGAAAAACAACTTGAATAAGATCAAAAAGGCCATCAATTCTGGCTAAATTTATAAGCAACTTGATCAGTCCTGCTGTGACAATTAATTGGTTAGTGTGAGTCTATATATAAAAAAGATAGAAAATTCCCACAACACATGATATGGACACTGCTTAAACAAAAAAAGACAACTTTTCAGGCAATTAGCATGAATCTGTTTATGAGCAGTAATAACCCCTGTTCAGTCCAACATACGAGATCCTGATTTACCTAATTTGTATCAGATGCTGCTGTCTGGAAAGAGTATTTTACTTGTTTAGGCAGCAGTCCTGAAATTTGAACAGTCCAAGGAAAATCAAGATTACCAGTTAATCTGCTAATCTTCCTCCCTGGGGGAATCTTCTAGACGGATTCAGGAAGCACAGGTATTTCAGGGCAGGGGCAGTAAGTATTAAACTAGAATATTTGAATTATTGCAAGGAAGCTATTCTGTATGATAAACAAACATAAGACATGTCTTTCAACCCTTGAGCATTCTCAATAGAATTGCGGCTGATCTGAGTGACAGTTCCACTTTGGGCTTCCAAATTTTACACATTTACAAGTACTATTGTCTCACTATTCCAGTCTTCTACTTCTTTTATTTGGTAAATATGATATTAAAAAAAAGCAGTTGTGGCACTAGATCCACATTAATTGATTTTTTTTAAAAAAACAAAAACAAAAGCAAAAACAAACAAAAAAACTACAAAACCCAAACCACTTTTAATTCAGACTTTACAGCTGTTTAAAAATGCACAACGACTTGTTCATCAAAAAGCTATTTAGTTTCATTTTAGATGGAAAGCTGATAAAATGCATTCACAGTAGAGAAGTGGCAAGCTACAGATTAACATGCTGTAGGATGTGTAACATATTGCAAGTTATACAAGCACAAGTGGGAAAATACTGAGATTTTATATGACGTGTTCCAAGAAGGATATAACTCACAAAGAAACAGATTAAACACATAATTGAGTTGACACAATACACTGAATAAATTTACCGAATGGTATCACATTGAACAGAATAAAGAAAACATAATATAATGGGTGCCAAGCACACTGAACAGGGTAAAATACTTCATGAAACTGATATATAACTCACTGCACCAGTTGAAGCTAATGAGTAGATAAACAAAGTAATTGAATGACACTTTTAACAAGCATCTGAAAGACACTGAATCAAGTGACCACAGGAACAGTTGAACTGTGCAATAATATATTTTGCTTTGCAAACTCAGTAGGTACCAACACATCAGCAGAGATATAGATATCGAACAGGAACAGAGGAATATATTAGATTCCTTTGCCATAGAATCTACAGAGATAGCAAATTATAACAGTACAATTATAACACATTATCATTATCATAGTTCAACTGCTAAATACTTTTCCTTAATTACTTATAGATTGTTTTGCTTTATGCATGAGTGCAGTTTTCTGCAGTTTTATGGATACAAAGATACAAAGAGATGAAATAAAGTTCCAATTTAGATTCATCATCATCATCAGAATGTACTAGATTCCTTTGCCATAGAATGTAAAGAATTAGGAAATTCTAGCAGTAAAGTTATAGATTTTTTTGGCTTATGCATGAGTTGCAATTTTTTGTGGCTTTTATAAATACAAAGAGGTGAAGAGATGAAATAAAGTTCTAATTTATATCCTGAAGTTTATTAATTGTATTCTTCGAGTGGGGCAAAGGGTGGTCATCTGGTGCCAGCGTCATGTCTGAAATTAGCATATTTGAGTGTATTTATGATGGGATGGTACTGCACAGCAAGTTTGGATGAGATTTACGGTGCTTTTGGTACTTTTGTTCGCTCTTCTTGAAAGCTTACTCTGTAACCAGGAGGAAGCTATGTTATCTTTAGCAAGTAACGATGTTGAGAATAATCTCACTACGTGAGAAATATATATGAGAAATAGATGGATAGCGATAAGCTCTTCCAAGGGGCACTTCTGCGTATTCTAAAGATAAATAAATGGAATCATGTTGAATCATATGAGAATCCTAATAATAAATGAAGTTAAGATGAACCAAAATCTAAGCTTCTTCAGTTGAGAAATTAATGCAAAGAAGCTCCTGGACTGTAAATTCACAAAGACACTATGAAGGAATTTCCCTATATAGACAAGTCTACTTGACATCCTTGTGAGATTAATGGAGTGTATTCCTTTTAAAGAGTGCTACCATCCACAATATCCTTACATTACAAGATACAACCAAGAGATGAGAGTGCAATTGACTTACGTCAAAATGTATGATTGTTGTTATTCAATGTTTTCCATAATCCAGATAATTTTCCCTTGTCTAAAATTTCTGCAACTGCAGTTTCTTCACTCCTTTCTTCACAGCCTTCACTCCTCTGCCACACTTTTGTTATTCTGCTATGGCAATAAAAGATGAAGTTTTTGCTACAGTTTCAGATGAGGATTCTTACAAACTAGGGTAGTGACAGTTTTGAAGAGGAGGCTGTTCCCTATGCAATCTTGCCTTGAAAAGGGTCTGAAGCGAGGTGTGGATTCAAAGTTCACAGAACTTGAAAGTAATTCAATGACCATTTTCCTTTCCATCTTGTTATGCTGTTAACCTTTCAGCAATTTTTCTTTTGTTCTCCTTACTCTCAGGTTTCCATTTCTGTCACCAGTTTGTTTAATTTTTTTACTCTTTGTACAAGGCTATTTGTCATTACAACATTCCGACAAGAATATTTGACAGAAAAATACCTGGTCAGGGCTGGTATTCATTTCTTGAAGATGGTCAAAATGATGTTCCTCTGTTAGAAAAGCAAATTTTTTCCCATTCAGTTTAGAGCTATTATTAAAATACCTACTTTGTGTGTCTAGATCTTTCAAATAATATTGAACAAACCTTATAATTGTCCAGCCTTTGGTAACAAGGCAAGGTTCTGGATAGTAGAATTCGGCCTTGGGAAACAGACTGTATCTTCACCTTCAGCACTGTCTCTTGTGAACCTAGGGAGAAGATTTAATTGTTCTGTGCTGCAGGTTCCCCATCTTTAAAATGGATAAACAAAACAATAAACAGTTGGCTTAACATTTAAGATACACAGATAAAAAATACTGGAGATGGAAATAGAGATGTGCAATTCTAATACAATTCTAATGTGCAATTCCAGTATGTTGAGGTTATTGGTTTTTTAAATATCCTTAAAAGTTCTGGATAAATTTCCACAGAGAGGCTTTATGATACAGAGAAACTGGTTGTTAAAATAATTTATTTTTTTTATCTCCCCATTGACTGTTTCTCAACTGGCATTCTTTGTTGACACAACTCATTGTGTTTGGTGTGAAGACTTCATTGTCAATGCTGTGCAGTACACTGTAGTGTGCTGGCATATATTCGTTATTGGAAATAAACTAGAGGAAAGATTTTGCTACATTAATTATGTGTTTTATATCTTGGTGTACATTTTAACACGTTTCAATTGTGAAAAGATTCTGAAACTTGAAAAAAAATTTCCTAAGCACAGTATACTACAATGGAGACTCCTGGAGGGGAATTAAATTTCTGAAATGGGTCAGAACCAATATAGTCCTTAAAGGCTTCTACCAAAACCAGAACTCCTTCATATCAGTGATACATGACTGTTATCTTGTTTACTGCAGAAGCTTAGAGTGAGAAGGTTGGCTGAATGAGTGAGAAGTGCTTTTGCTACAATTATACAATTACATTTCAGGTCACAGCAGACCTAGATCTAGAATTTCTGGCACAGCATCTTACGGGCTAGATAGCTGCTAAAAGCTTAAGACCTCCTACCGTGATCTGATTTCAGAGAGCTCTGCGGGTTTAACACTTCATTATTTTTCTGTTGTGGAATGTGATAAAATAGAGGTAGTGTTTTGAATTTTCTCCTTACAAGAACTTTCTACCACAGAAAAATTACTCCAGTTGCAGATAAAAATGATATATTATATGTGAAAAAAAAGGTACATATTTAAAGATTTGCCTTTGGATTTTTATCCACGATATTTGCAGATAATCTTTGCACTAGAATGCATAAAACCTACAGTATTCATCTTTGCATCTTCATAACTGAAGTCATTAATACATACAGTTCATAACAGTAACAACTCCATCTTGATAGAAGATGTTTCTTTTGTCTTATGATTAAACCCATGAGATAACTCCATACAACAAAGAAAAGAAACAAAAGAAAACTTACTTTTTAAAAAAAAAATTTCTTTTTTCCCACAGAGAGCTTGAAGTTAAAATGTTTGTCAGGTTTAAAACTCAGGGTCTGGAGCAGGTCTGGAGCCCATTAGGAAGAATGTAAAAAAGGAACAAAACCGAACACAACTGCTTCTTGTTTGAAGAGTGGTAGTTCTTGAGCTAAAGTTGCTGCGTAGTTCCTGACAGTTTGTGTATGAGCAAGTGTTTGGCAAGTAAACAAATTATATTAAGAAATCATATGATTACTCTAAGTGATTTCTTCTCTGAATGCAAAATGTGTATGTTTCTTTTCCAAAATATCCATGCTATTATTGCAAACTTTCTTGCTTCCTTATTCACAATTGCTTACTTTCTCTCTTTATTAGAGTCACCTAATTTCAAGCGATCATCTGCTGTGAAAGTAGGAGCCTGGTCTTCTTTGCAACTTCTTCTTGTAAAGCACTAAATGATGATTTGTCTTTCCTTCTCCTTTTTATCTCAATTGTTAATTAACCTATGGAGGAAGCCGAAGGAAAAAGAATAGTGTCTTGGCCCTATTGATATAAATAAATTTAGGCAGGAGATTAGAATGATGTTTCTGACCACCAAAGGTACAAGACTCTAAAAGAGGATCCCAGTAGGAGTCACGTAGGTAGGCTTCCTAACTACTTTTTGATTCCTTAATGAAAAGGATGATATGACATGCAACAGCAAGAGATTGATAGGCTTTTATGTTGTCAGATATGTAAATTCAGCATTATAATTCCACCTAATTATCAGTTATAAAAATGAATTTTTAGTGGAAGACAAGAATATCCATGCTTGGGTAATGAGTAAAATTCAAGAATGCATGTGGTTTTAAAGTGGAAATATGCAGCTTGTTCTTTTTTATGTTTTCAGGGAGAAAAGCATTGTGAAGTAATGAACTGGCTAAAGAATATTATTATTGTAATAACTGAAGAATATTTTAGAACAACGCACTATTCTGTAGCTGGATATAGGGCAACAAGAAATTAGTTCAATGCCACTATTTGTTTGTAATATTTGAGAGTGATTGTGTCTGTCCTTGAAAACAAATTGTGCATGGATATTAGGTAATTGATTAGCGTTCAGATCAGTAAGTCTGAGCTAATCTTGGCAAGCTATAGGAAGCGATTGGATATATTTAAAAATTATACCTGTTCCTCTTACTGAATGCTTCTGGTTTTCATAACTTACATTTACCAAATATTGTACTGTTGATGCCAGGCTGCTGTAAAATTATGACATTCCCATTTTGCTGAGGAAAGTTGTTCATGTCTTTGGTTTGCAAATGGCTTTGATCCGCTTTCAACAGAGACCAGGGCTGCTTCTATTTGGTGATCAGATCATTTGCACATATTGTGAGGGATTGAACTTTAAATCAAATCAGACACTATAGCTAGTACAGAATGTGACACCTTGCACTGCATTTTGGCAGCATACAGACCAAAACAAACTCTCACAAATGTACATGTGAGTTTCCCAATGAAAGTGAAGATGTAGATTGTTTTGCAAGAATTAATTAGAACCTGTTTCAGAAACAGTTTTATACCCTGTAATGTTCTGCCACAGCTCTGCTCAATGGAAGCATTTGAGCTGGATTGAGAAAATAGAAAAAAGAATAAGTAAAAATTAAGAGAAAGAACAACTAAAGATGAGATTTTTTTTTCTTGTAGGGACCTTCAGTTTCAAATCTATTTTTTTATGTCTCTTGTTTGGTCTTATATTACCAAAATATAATCTGCTTGTCTGCACAAGACACTATTAACCTCTTTTCCTAGACTGTGAAAAAAAGGCAAAACAGAAGAAAATAGTATTTGTAAGAGAGGACAATGCTCTTGGATTTTTCTTTTATTGTAGAGTTGCATTGTTGATGTGAGAATATAGAAGCAATCTTTAAAGATCAAGTTAAAGATTAGGACAAATATTCTTCTTTTATATGTTAGATTTCACAACATAAAAACATGTAGTTACTTGCATTTCTTTAGGTAGTGTGTGGTGGAATCCCTGGAGACACCAGCTACAACTTCTGTTCTCCAGAAGACATGACTTCAGTCATATCTTCTTTTCCTCAAGATCCCAGACATCAATACTTGAAACATCTATTTATTACATTCAGGATATGAAAGATATGTATAAAAATCAAATGTCAAGGTTTCTTCCATTTGTTTTTAATTCCAAAGAAAGGCTCTCATTCTTTCTTGCGTGGGGATTTTGAGGAAGATGACAAATAAATTACAAAGCTTGAGAAAATTGCTTCCAGACAACACTAGGAAAGAACAAAAAGCCACTGAAACCATTTGATTCAGCCTTGGTATCTTCAATGAAAAAAAATTAAAAATCCAGCTGGTTTCAGAAACAGAAGGATTAAACTTTAGAATGAACTGAGATTGTGCTGAATGAAAAAGCTGTGTTAGTGCGGATAATTGTGAAAAATAGATATGTTCCAATTCACTACTTCCAGCTCGGGAAGCAAAAAGTTGTGTTAATTTTTTTAAAATGTTTTTACAATCAGCAGTTTGAAGAACAAATATATAGAAAAAGATAAAATTTTAATGGCGCTACATACTTCATATAACATGTGTTGGCGACTTGATGTTGTAAAACATGCAAAGTGCATCAGGGCATCATTAGATCACATAATGAATGTACCAAAACAAGTAATAGGGGAAGGGCTGTGCACCTCCCTGCTGCATTACTGTCCCTTGACTTCCTCCTGCCTAAAATGCATCTGGCTAGCAAGTTGCTTGGCCAAATGCGTCTACCAGATGTGAATCAGAACACTCCAGAGATGCTTCAGACCTGCACAGCATAATAGTAACATAGAGATCTGATTGGGAGAGTACTTGTGGGAGAAAGTTATGAGAGCCTTATGACCCATGCATGAGACCTGACATGAAGCTTCCACTAAATGGGCTTCTTCTTGAGAGGGTGATCCTATCAAGAAAGATACTAGTATTTCAGTGATAGCGTTTTCGGAGAAATGATATCATCATTCAGTACAAAAACATCAAGGTGTTTTAACTATAGCTATGCTGAACACAGTGCAAAACACAGATGTGAGAGAAAGTGCCCACCCTGCCCAATCCACTATATAACTTCAGGCAGAAATGTGTAATTCTAAGAAGGTGGACACTTGATGAAGTGAAAGGACTTCCCCAACCAGCTGGTCAGTAATACCAACAGGAATACGACTAGTGCCACTCTCTAACGCCCCAGCTACTGAAATACTGGACCAACTGTAGAGCTAAAACCTGTTCTTACTTATTAATGAAATTGTAAGTAGCTGTCTTACTCAAAACGTGTTCCAGTTTACGAAAACATTGATTTGTCTTGGGGGATTTAACTGTGATTTTCAATCATAAAATTCAAACTATTCCTATATTTAAAATAAACAGAGCTGAAAATGAAAAATACATGTTCTTTCCTTACTAAGCTACAAAGGCAACTGAAAAGTGGAAGGTTTTGCTTTTAGCCAAGTCTTCTCAAACCAGGAATAAATTCCAAAGAGAAAAAACAGGGTTGGCTCCTCCAAAAGCGAGAGCCTGAGGCAAAGCAAGAGCCTGGTAGTGCTGCTTTCATCTGGTTCAGCTCAAGCAAACTGACGCACTTCTCAGCTGAAGAATGTGAGGCCATTGCCACTGGGTCAAGTCCTGGGAGGAGAGCGTGGGCAGTGCCCTTTCACTCCATTTTCTCAGCGCAGTGGAAAAAAAGAGACATCCACCCATGTACTTGCACGGACATGCCTGTTCACAAACGTGCACGAACAGCACGTGCACACACACGCTCTTTTCACGTTCTTTTCAGTGCTTGCCAAGCTACCTAACTTGCTTCACTTTCCTCTTTTTTTTTTTTTTTGGATGTAGCTAAGGCAGATTTCTCTGAGCTGGAAAAGAAGTATTAATAACAAGAGCTTCTGTTTCACTGAAGCAACACCTAAGTGCTTTGTATGCATTGCCTGTGCTTCTGAGTAGCCACTCCTACCTCACAGGCACATTCTTCTGGTGTTATTTCCATTGTTATGAATTTTTGCCATCCTTCATCACTATCTGAATAGGGTCGATGTTAGTTTCAGTAAAAAAGGGAGAGACAGAAAAAGTTCAAATAAGTCTATCAGAGCCTTCAGAAACATTTGATACATTATCAAAATAGAAAAAACAGCTGTAAGAAAGTGTTTATAGCTTCCCTTGCAATCATAGAGATGCACATTTTATAAATGACTTAGACTGCAGAGGGAAAGTGGCGAGAGCAGTGCCAAATGACAATGGGATGCTGTTAATCACAATTCTTATCTAAGCCTATGGTTATTTCTGAGCTGTGTGATTTACTCTGAGAGGGTCCCTAAATCAGGTTATTTATCAGAATTCCCTGAGGTGAGATACTGTGATGGGACACTTAGAAACATCCTCCTACATTTTGCTGCAAGGTTTATTGCTTTCTGATCAAGGATTCTCGTGAGAAAACCCAGAGGGTGCATATGAGGTCTGTTTCTGACTATCTGTGGGAGAAAATCAGCAAATGAAAGGTCAGGAAGAAAAGATTTGACCTGGGTGACTTTTGTAGTTGATTCTGTGAAATTGTCTTGCTTCCCAAACCAAATACACACAGTTATTTCCTTAGACAGAAGAGTCGTACCCTCTCAGCCCACCTCCTTTATTTCACCAGCTGTTCTTCCTGTGCTTGTGTGGTCTCTGCAGTGCACACTCCGTCATTAATTACTCTGACTCTCTTTAAACCATGACAACTTTTCCTTGTTTTGCTTATTAAACTCCCAAAAGGCATTGGAGTGCAAAGCTGATGCTATCTGGCAGTGCTTTGGTTTGCCACACTGTGCAGAGTCTGCACCAGACCAGCCATGCAAGAATTCAATGTTCACTCCCAGCACAGCTCATTACAGCTGGAAGCAAACTGATGATCACACCTTCCCTTTCTTTCCTTTCATCACTCGCGGTAATCTTTGGTTTCAGCACAGCAGCCCTTTTGACTGAAAGAAGATGGCCTTGCCATTAACAATATTCTCAAGAGGATATTGCTGTGAACTTCCTGGATCTCCTGGTATTTGGTGTTAATGTACATTTATGTAGCCTTCACTTTCCCTTTGGCTGTATTTGAGCAGTTCTCAATGATTTCGAGTGAATGGATAATCACATCTAAAGAGCAGTGTTAAGTCCAGGACAAAGTGTATACCATTCCAAGACAAAGAGACAAACGTCTGTAAGTAATTTTGTTAGGATGATGGAGAAGTGTAAAGATTTTTAGAAGTAGCTGAATTTAGGTTTTGCATATAATCACTGGCTTAACAAAAGTCTCTCACAGAGCGTGACAGCATTTTCCAAGCTCTGAACAAAGCTGTTTTTCATGTCATCACATTATAGCAGCCAGCACAGTGATTACTACCTTCAGATTAAATGTAGCCTATAGGTAACTTTCACTTCTGACTTGCATTTAAAGTTTTAAAGAGTTTTAAAACAGCTACTGCCATTAAGACGTCTTGTATGGCCTTCTTCATAAGCCATACAATTTCATTCTCTAACTCCAGTACTAAGTTGGTGTTATAGTAAAGCATATGTTCTTCAACAGACACTCAGATACGGTAGCTGTGCTACTGCCCCATGAGACCTAGACAGTCTAGAGCTGGGCGAAGGTGAACCTCATGAGATTCAATAAGGACAAGTGTAGAGTCCCACATCTAAGGAGGAATAACACCAGGCACTAGATTAGGGGCTGTCCTGCTAGAAAGCAGCCCCATGGAGAAAGACCTTGGAGTGGACAGGAAGTTGTCCATGGGACAGCAATGTGCCCTCGTGGCCAAGAGGGCCAATGGGATCCTGGGGTTTATTAAGAAAAGTGTGTCCAGCAGGTCTAGGGAAGTTCTCCCCCCCTCTACTCTGCCCTGGTGAGACCACACCTGGAAAACTGTGTCCAGTTTTGGAGAGACAGGGACCTACTGGAGAGAGTCCAACGGAGAGCTACAAGGATGATTAAGGGACTTGTACATCTCTCCTGTGAAAAAAGACTGAGAGAACTAGGGCTGTTTAGTCTTGAGAAAAGAAGGCTGAGAAGGTGATCTTATTAATGTATACAAATATCTGAGGGGTGAGTGTCAAGAGGAAGGGGCCAGTGTCTTTTCAGTGGTGCTCAGTAATAGGACAAGGAATAATGGGTATAAGCTAGAACATAGGAAGTTCCACCTCAACATGAGAATAAACTTCTTTACTGTGAGGGTGACAGAGCCCTGGCACAGGCTGCCCAGAGAGGTTGTGGAGTCTCCTTCTCTGGAGACTTTCAAAACCCGTCTGGACACGTTCCTGTGTGGCTGCCCTAGGGGATCCTGCTCTGGCAGGGGGCTTGGACTAGATGATCTCTAGAGGTCCCTTCCAACCCGTAACATTCTATGATTTGTTACTTCATAACCTCACACTGAAATGAAATGACATGCATTTGGGAGAAAAACATGATGTGGACCAGTTAGTTCTACAGATGTTTAAGATACAATGACAGGTTTTTAGTTAAACATTTTCAAACAGTCAGGAATTTAATGGTAGTATTTAATTTTAGCCGAAATCTCCCAAACAGTTTGAAATACTTGTGTCTGTCGTAGCCATTTCATAATCATGGAACCATGAAAACATAAAGCTGCAAAGGACATGAAGATGTCATCCAGTCCACTATCCTACGCTGAGCAGCAGCCAGTGATCATAGGCAAACATACAAATACAAGCACTCATAGGCAAGCTAGACCAGGATACTGCGTGTACTCTGGAGTCATTGTTTGATTTCCAATGCATGCTAGACTTGAACATCTGCAGAACTTCCAGCAGTTGAATCCTCTCCTGCTGTTTGGTGCAGCAGGCCTGTACAGTGAAGATACAGTGAAGGGCTATTGCAATGAAAACCTCTAAAAAAAAGTTTTGCTCTTCCATTTCTTGGCTGGAACTTGGAGATCTTCCAGCTTTGCCTTGCAGCATTGGGCCTATTAAATATTGGCCCAGAAGGACTGAACAAACCTGTTTCAAGACCTCTTTCTAGTTTTGAATAACCTTGACTATAAAACTTCTGAATGTTTGGTGTAAAAATGAAATAAAATTTCTGTGTAGGTTCTTGTAAAAGAAAAATTTTGCCAAATGCCTCCTGTTTTTTTCTCGTTCTGTTACTCGATTTGTGGGTTTTGATCAGTGCTGTGGGCTGCCCTCAACCTTCTCTTTGCTTTAAATTTTCTAGAAAAGAATGGATTTAGCTGTGTGGTAATGCCTGTTGAGTGGGAAGCAATTACTGCTGGAGATCTGAATTAGCTAAGTGTTAAATCCCGTTGGAGCACAACTACAAATCCTACTTGAGCAAGACTACGGCCAACATCTGCATTAAGAAGTAGTTACTAAAAGACTTTTTTTAAGTACAGGTGTCATTTTTAGAACAGACTTCATCACTTGAAAGTCTAAGTTGTGAAACTTTGGCTTAGATAGACATATTTTTTCAGTCAAATTGGAAATGTTCCATCAGCCTCCTCAGCTGAAACATGCAAAGTAAAGCACTTCTCTTCTGAGTGTTGTCTACATGCATATTCACATTATAATCTACTTTTACATTGCAGATGCTTAGGTCAGGCTGGTTTGTCTCAGATATGCCTGGAAGATGTTCTTCTTCCTCCATATTCTTCTTCCATTCAGCATAGCTGAGACCATCTGGTCAAACCCAAAGGCAAGAAGGAACTGCACAGGCAATGGAAGCAGGGACAGGTATCTTGGGAAGAGTATAGGGACACTATGTGGTTGTGTAGGGATGAGGTCAGGAAGCCCAAGGCATGGCTAGAGCTGAACTTGGTAAGGGTTGCAGGGAATAACAAGAAGGGCTTCTACAGGTATATCAGCCAGAAAGGGAAGGTTAAAGAAAGCATACTCCCATGATGACCAAGAATGGCAAGCTAGTAACAATAGACAGGGCGAAGGCTGAGGTTCCCAAATTTTTTGCCTCGATCTGCACTGGCTGCTTCTCTCCTCACCTCTCCCGAGTTGAAGGACCACAAGATGGGGACCAAAGGGACAAAGTCCCTCCCACTGTAAGTGAAGACAAGATTTGTGACTGCCTGAGGGACCTGAGCATACACTAGTCTATGGGACATGATGAGATGTGTCCCAGAGTCCTGAGGGAATTGGCTGATGCAGTTTCCAAGCCACTCTCCATGATATTTGAAAAATCATGTTGGTCAGGTGAAGTCCGGGGCGACTGGAAGAAGGGGAACATTGCACTCAGTTTTAAAAAAGGTAGAAAGAATGACCCCAGGAACTATAGACCTGTCAGCCTCTCCTCTGTGCCTGCAAAGATCATGGAACTCCTTCTAGATGCTCTGCTAAGGCACATGGAGGACAGGGAGCTGATTCCAGACAGCCATCACGGCTTCACCAAGGGCAAGTCCTGCCTGATGGGTTGGAGTAGTGTTCCTCAGGGGTCAGTACTGGGACCAGTGCTGTTTAATATCTTCATCAATTATAGACACAGTGGGTGAGCGCACCCTCAGCAAGTTTGCAGATCACACCAAGCTGAGTAGTGCAGTCGTCATGCCAGAGGGACTGGATGTCATCCAGAGGGACCTGGACAAGCTGAAGAGGTGGGCCCATGTGAACCTCATGAGGTTCAACAAGGCCAAGTGCAAGGTCCTGCACCTGGGTTGGGGAAATCCATGTTATCAGGGCAGGCTGAGGGATGATGTATTAGAGAGCAGCCCTGTGGAAAAGGACCTGGGGGTGCTAGTGGACAAAAAGCTGGACATGAGCCAACAATATGCGCTCACAACCTGGAAGGCCAATCACATCTTGGGCTGCATCAAAAGAAGTGTGGCCAGCAGATCAAGAGAGGTGATTCTGCCCCTCTACTCTGCTCTGGTGAGGAGCACTGTGTCCAGTTCTGGGGCCTCCAGCACAGGAGAAATATGAACCTGTTGGAGAAGTCCCAGAGGAGGGCCACAAAAATTATCAACGAACTGGAGCACCTCTCCAGGGAAGACTGGCTGAGAGAGTTGAAGTTGTTCAACTTGGAGAAGAGAAGGCTCTGGAGGGACCATGTAGCAGCCTTCCAGAACCTGCAGGGAGCTACAGAAAAGATTGGAAGAGGTTATTTACAAGGGCAAGTAGTGATAGTATGAGAGGCAATGGTTTTAAACTAGAGCAGGGTAGATTTAGAACAGACATTAGGAAGAAGTTCTTTACAGTGAAGGTGGTGAGACGCTGGCACAGGTTGCCCAGAGAGGTGGTGGAGGCTCCATCCCTGGAGACATTCAGGGTCAGGCTTGATGGGGCTCTGAGCAACCTGATCTAGTTAAAGGTACCCCTGCTCCCTGCAGTGGGGTTGGACTAGGCGACCTTTAATGGTCCCTTCCAACCCAATGTATTCTATGATTCTCTATGATTCTCACATGCCCATGTCCTTTACATCATCTCAGCTGCTCAGCTGAATTAGAACATTAACCAGTGCAATAAAACACTTTTGCCAAAAGAAAACCCTTTAAAAAATTTTATTCACAGTTTTTGGGGTAGAGTTCCTTTGTTTTGTTCTGTTCCATATTAATTTCTCCAGCTCTGTTAGACAATATGAAGGTTGCACTTGGCTCTGACTACACAGTGTCTTTTGTGCACTTTTTGCTTGTGGTACCTTGGAATTTTCATTCATGTTACTTAATGTTACTTAATATTTTACCTTCATATTTCTATCATGACCTTCACAATTTCTGTGGATAGTTTCATCTTTCATCATCACCATCTTTCAGCAAGCACATTTTCTGCCATAAACACCTATGTTTAGGTTTTGAAGTTGCTGTTCTTTTAATTCCTGGGCACCAGCAGAGTGTGAATTGTACCTGCATAAGTATTTCTTGGCTAGACAATGGCTTCTTTTTGAATCCAGATAGTCGAGGGACTTTTGCCCTTGCATTGGGTTTGTGTGGCCAAGTTTCGGTAGCAGGGGGGTTGTAGGAGTGGCTCCTGCAAGAAGCTGCTAGAACCTTTCCCCATATCCCATAGTGCCAATGCCAGCCAGCTCCAAAGACCACCACTGGCCAAGGCTGAGCCCATCAGTGATGATGGTAGCACCTCTGTGATAATATATTTAAGAAGTGGGAAAAAGACTTACTGCAATTGAATAGAGAGAGAGATGAGTGAGAATATGTGAAGATTCCAGGGTCAGTGAAGAAGGGGCAGGGGGAGGATGTGCTCCAGGTGCTGGAGCAGAGACTCCCCTGAGTTTTGGTGAAGACCGTCGTGAAGCAGGCTGTGCCCCTGCAGTTCATGGAGGTGATGAGAGTCTAGATGGATAGCTCCACTGGAGCAGGCTCCTGGCAGGACCTGTGGCCCTGTGTGGGACTCACACTGGAGTAGTCTGCTCCAGAAGGACTACATCCCATGGAAAGGACTCACGTTGGCGCAGTTCATGAAGAACTGTCTCTCATGGGAAGAACTCATGTTGGAGAAAGTTCATGAATAATGGTCTCTGGCGAGAGGGACCCAGTGCTGGGGCAGGGGAAGAGTGAGGAGTCCTCCTCATGAGGAAGAAAAAGAGGATGAGACAACATTTAATGTACTGACCATAACCCCTATTCTCTGCCCCCCTGCGCCACTCGGGGGGAGGAGGTGGAAGAAACAGGAGTAAAGTTAAGCCTCAGAAAAGGGGAGGTGTGGTGAAAAGGTTTTATTTCTCATTGTCCTTCTCCAATTTGACTGGTAATAAATTAATTTTCTCAAGTTGAGTCTGTTTAGCCCATAACAGGAACTGCTGAGTGATCTCCCTGTCCTTATCTCAACCCACGAGCCCTTCGTTACATTCTATCTCCCCTGTCTAGTTTGAGAAGGGGACATGACAGAGTGGCTGTGGTGGGCACCTGGCTTCCAGATGGGGTCAAACCACTATGGCACTTATACAGACTACTAATCCATCTTTATTTCCAGTACTGGAGGACACTGATGACCCCATCTTTGAGAGACTCAGGTCTTCTAAACCCACATTTAGAATACTCTTGCACCTTCACTATGTTCAGTTAGAAATGTTGAGATCTTCAATCCTTGATGATCACTAGCAAGGCTCAATAAAGCCAGAATTTTCAAGCTCTAGTTTGGTTTATTGATAGACCAAGCCCAATCTGATGTTTTCCAATATTTGTGTGTTTCAGCTGCCAGGAAATTCAATGGCAATAGCCACCTCTAGTAAGAGATTGCCCAGATGCTTAACATGCTGTGTTAGGCATATTTATGAGACCACCAAAGTAGTTTCCAAAATGAAAGTGTGCACCACCAGAGGCTAAGCCATAGGTGTAGCATTACTAAAATTGTAAGATATGGGTGCAACATCAATTGCAGTCACCATATCTACAGTGCACGTACAGTGAAGCTGTCCAGAAACTGCAAGCTTAAAAGAAGCTTTTGTGATGAAATAAGAATATAGGAGAGAAAAGTTTTGTAGTGAGGGATGTATTTTATTAAAGCAGCACATAGTTTTTCCCCTCATAGTGCTGGGAGAGCACACATATTCTCCCTCCTTTTGTTTACCAGGTAGATAAGAGGGCAGTTCCCTTTGACTACAGGAACACCTGCAACAGAGGCTTGGACAGAGTGCAAAAGAAGAATGCAGAAGAACCACAGTCATTGCAAGTAACTTTTCTTTCTCCTTCAATACTCATCCATATGTATTAACACTGTGGGTGATCCCATGAACTTCATATACTTGCTAATTACCTAAAGGTAAAACTCCTTTTACAGCTTTTTCTGAAAGACAGGGTGGGAGGACAGTCATTGTGTAAATCCAGAAGCTGTGTTCCTACGCAATAACAATGCCAGAGAAGAGAAAGAGGGGTAAGATTCTGTTCTGAGTAGAAGAAAATAAATGATAAAAGTCTTTGATAAACTCCAGCAGCCCAAGAACTGTTCAGAACTTCAATTTAGTTCTGATACATACTAAGAGCAGCAGCATGGACGGGCATGGAGACCACTCCATGAGCTGAAGCTGTTCCTTCAGTATGCACAATCAAGACTGTCCTTCAAGGCACAAAGTCCTTTGTTGGTTTCCTTCATTTTTGTAACTTTTCCAGTCTTGAAATCCAGAACTTGAGAACTCAGGCTTTTGCTTTCCTTGATAAAACTTCTGGGTTTGCTTTTAAACTTGTTTGGTGAAAAGCCTGAATCTAGCTAAAGATTCAAAGAAAACTTCCGTGGAAAGTAACTAGTCTGGTAATACTACTTGTGAAGGCAACAGCCTTCCTCCTTGATAGAAGCTGAGATAATGTCTGTTGCCAGAACATAAGGACTAGTTTGAAAGTGCTATGAGCAAGTATTTAGTGGCAGAAGGATCATTTATAGCTACAGGTACACCTCAGATCATCAGCATGCTAGTTTCTAAAATTAAATAACTTAGATGCTGTTGAAAAGTTCACCCCAAATCTTCATTACTTCTAAGTAAAAAATAAATCTGTTAAATCTCATGGGCTTGGAAAACAGAAACAAATTTTTAGCTTAGAAAATGTTGATGATTTACGAGAATGATTATGTAGTTAATCTTCTGAAAAAATGCCCAGTTAGTAAGCTCTAATCTTGTTATTTTATTGTTGTTTTTTTCCCTACCCAACTCCAGTATTATCTCACTATCACTCTTCCTAAAATCATCTGTTGTCATGAATTGAGCAAATGAGCTGAATCATGGGTTTTAATCTCTTCTTAGGTTCTGCAGTCCTTCAAGATAGAACTTAGTAGAACATATAGCTGTGAATTCATTACTGCTCTGATTAGGATTTGTTCCTATACTCTTAGTAGGATTAAGTATTTTGCTAGACTAAGGCCACATCTGTTTCCTATGACCACCAAATTAAAGGTAGACTCAAACAGCAGGGATCAAATATCTTTCCTCATAGGCTGCTTCACAAATCTGTGGAAGTGTTGCGCATGTTCATTAACGTCTACTTTCCAGGATTTTTTAATCCACTTGGCAATGCAGACCTAACATCTAACTTTGTTATTTTGGTTCACACATAAAGATTAATTCAAATTCAGCAAATCATACTCAAAATCCATAATTTAATACTTTTGTCTATGGCCTGATTGGAACAACAGAAAAATGGAGTAATTGGTGAAAATAAAAAAAAGAGCTAATAAAAAATAATCAACCTTTTCTGGTTTACCTCTTTCCCCAAGGAAACAAATGTAAAATTGGCATCTTTTAAAATTTAGGATAATGGTCCATGTGAATGCAAGGCTTGTAAACCTAACAGCTTGACCATGAACAGATAATAAATATTGAGCAAGAGAAATTCTAGTGGAAAATATTACATTTTCAAGAACTCTTTTCAAGACGCATTCAGTCACTACAATATTGTTATATTACACTGAGTATGACAAAAATGGTTTTGAGCACTGTGCAGATGAGTTAGTCATAAGAATTTCAGATGTTGAGCCTCTTTATAATAGACTGTCTTCAGAAGAGTCTGTGATACCTTCTGTTTGATTCAGCTGCCCTTTGAGTCGCTTAGTGCCATCACTTCCTATTCCTCTAAGCCTATAATCCTTGTCAGGTGAAGAGCAGCTTAATAACAAATGTTTTAGCAGAACACAGCGGATATCTGGGTCCTGTCAGTCCTGACACTGGGTATTTCTGCCTCTGTGCTGTCTGCATGCTGAACTTGCCAAAATCTGAGAGCAGAACCACTCCGCTATCCTCCTGTCACACTTTCTTTTATGTAAGCTACAGAAGACCCCAAACTAATGCTACTTGTGACGTTAGCACAAAAGCAAACACCGTTGAAGAAGATGACTCAGGAGATAGGGAACATCAGACCTTCTGGATGAAAGAAGCATGGGAAAAAATCAATCCCAACCGACATTTCTTGCAAGATGGGTGTCCTTTCTCCAAGTCCTACCAAGGTTAGCAGCTGGTAGTGACTTTGTGGGCTGAAATAAACACTGAAGTCCTCTCTGCATTCTGAAGAATGGTTCTCTTTTCTGTTTCCCCACGAGTTCAGCTTTGAGTCAGTACCATGCTGTAGGCAAGCAGCTTGATCTCCTCAGGAATATTTCAGTCTGTGTACTCATGCCGCTGCCTCTGCCTTTTACACTCTGCATCCAGAAAGTTCTGCAGAGCTGAGGTTGCCTTTGAGGAAGGCAGAAATTCTCTCCTCCCTTCCTTCCAGAAGTTTCAATCTGACTCAGAGTACAGCAGCTGGAATGAGGTAAACATACAGCTTGTGTTCTTAGTTACCACCCATGCGCTCTTTAAGATAAGAGGAAATATACACTGGTTTGATATAATAAACAGGAAACAATCTATTATTTGTAACCACAACACTACGGGAGCAAAGTTCTTCTAAGTAAGGCACTTTTTTAGTAGCAACTTGGGTTTAAGAAGACTTTATAACATTATATAGAAGTTGAGTTTTGCCCACTGTTATTTCACCTGCTCTGGGAAAGACTGGTTTGTGCCTTTCAGCATGCAGGACCCCTATTCTCATGTCTAAATACTTTCTTCTCAGGTTTCACAGTGGAAAGAGCTCACTATCAGATAAAATACTGTCCACTTAGATTCCCTACAGCACCGCTGGTCTTCAACAAGGTACTATGAGACGTACGACCTTAGTTTATATGGGTTCAGCTAAACCTGATTTCTGATTTTCTTGAACATAGAACTAGCAATATACATCTGAACATTTTCTCTTTAATAATACTTCTTTAAATATTTTAAATCACTTGGAGATTATAAAGCATAAGGAATTCCTACTCCTACCACTGAACAAACAAAATATTCAGGGAAAATGTTCTAGCAGTTCTTGTGATATTCTCCATTAGTCTGTAAGTTCTTTGACTCAGATTCTGTCACTTTGCATGCGCTTCTACAGTATCTGGTTCCTGCCTGCTTTAGGGTGTTTAAATACCAAGATAATACAATAAAAATGAAAACAGTTTGAAGTATCTTATTCTGTAACTGCAGAATCTTGCTAGGACTATGATTTCTGTTATTTGCAAATCTGGATTTTAGGGAGCAGAAGGTAATATCTGTTTTTCCCAGACAATATAGGAAGCAGGAAACTGTGGTCAGCAGTTGTTACTAATTTTAACTTTTGTAGCCAGTTACAAGATATTTGGGTCTCCCATATTTAGGCAGAATCTTCTGTATCTGTACAAATAAGTGAACAAATTGAATTATTCATACGAATTTCTGTAGTGTATGTATTAATAGGACAACTACTACACTCCGATATGAAATAAGTGCTCACAAAAGCCCTTAGAGAAGCAGTTTTATACACCCACAATGCCAGGAATTTTTTGGAACAAAATGCAAAACTAAGTCCTTCAAATTAACTTTTCCTCAATAAGTTTTTAAGCAAAGTTCTCAATTTAACTACAAAACTGATGAGACAACATTGGTGGTAAAAATGAGTACTTTCACAATATGCAAACATGTTTTCCACACGTCTGTATGTTTCCATGTGAAGTGCCAAATGAATAAGAAAAATCTGTTTCAATGACATTCTCTTATTACACTGTGTTTAAATTTTTAAAAGAAATAGAAGTTATGAGTATGATGGTTTGGGGTTTTTTTATTTGAATAGGAAATCAATTAATATAATATCCAAAACAGTGCATATCCTTTCAACCAAACGTGAGAAGTACAACCTTTTCAATATCCTGTCAAAATGGACAGCTGAAATGGTAAAAGATAGATAAAACCCAACTAGGGTAGGAGAGGGAGAATGCTTTAGAAAAAATGTATTATATTGAGCATCCCTGGTCATCTAATGTACCTGCAAGGAAACAGTTCAGCTAGTCAATGCCAGGTTGCAGCTATTCTGTCTCAGTCAGCCCTACCTCTGTTCACTTTCTGGGTGAGGAAGGAGGCATGTTCACGGATCAAAATCCTCAATGTACAGATGGCTGCTGCCTCTTGGCTGTTGGCTAGCCACAGAAATTAGTCTGGAGCAGTGTACAACCTTCAGGCAGTACTTTTGTGTGGCCATGGCTTAGATTAAATCTGTTCTTCAGAATCTTTTGGCTGTTTCAATACTATTGATTAACCAAATAGCATGAGAAAAAGAATAAATAGATATAAATAAATGAAAGATGCCGTTAAAGCTGTCTCAAGTATTTCTCCATTTATTTACCCAGATATATTTTTTGGGGGAAAAAAAGTGCCCTCAAATATACCCAATACATATTACTGGAGAAATCTGTACACTTGCAGCACTGAAACCTGCAATTCCTTGTTATATAAATGTACTTACGTTGCTCTCCAAAATCAGCTCCTGGTCTCCTTAGCAACACAGACTGCAAAGAGCTCACCAGCCTGGTGTTCTGCTGCATGTACAAGCTTCCAAGTCAACTGGAAGATTTTTGGTTCAGGATTCAGAACTTCGCTTAGACCAGTTCAAGCTATCGGTGAGGGAGATTCTTCTTTTGCAGATAGTCTCACAAAAGCTGTAGTTCATTAAACTATACAATCAATGAGCCAACAGGTGCTTCTGAAAAAAGGAGAATTTTCACGGCTGAGTGATTTCTTTCTTTCTTTCTCCCCCTCCCATTCCTTATGACTGTAGAACAAAATATTTTAATGCTGAAACTCATTTCTTTAACATAGCTCCCCTTAATAACTTATTCATATAAGGATGCAAGAATAATCCCATGTCTTTACCAAAGTTTCTAGAAATTAATGCATTTTTCTTGTACTGTAAGACAGAAATGGGAGAAATCTTATTCATCATTACACTTACCAGTGCTTATGAAGTGCTATTATAAGACTAATGGTTACATAATACTATCATGCCTGGCTTTAGCCATTGAAGATTTAAATTGGTTCTGGGAATGAAAATTTCATTTTAAATCATTCCTTCCCCAGTCCCTTCTAGTTAGTTTGAAGTTTTATTTGGGATTTTTGTTATGTTTTTACACATAATTTTTGTGCTGGTTCTGTACACACACAAGGTAACAGTAACTTCATTTGGATTTAAGACCGAGATTGTTCCATTTCATCAGTCGTCACTGCAATCCACTGCATTACCTAACGTCACCAAACTTACAAGGAAGTCACTAATTAAGGCAACATCGTGTGTGTTAATATTTAAATATTATATTGCTCAAAACATTTACAGGCTTCTTGATTCATTTGCACTGTGCTGAAAACCAAAAGAGGGAACGCGAGGATGATCTGTCCCTTAGATCGGGTTGCTTCGAGTAGCAAGCCCCGGGATCCTGCCTGTGCCTCCAGAGCAGGCTGGTGGGAAAAGTGATACAGCAATGAGATCGCTCTAGACAATTTCCTCTAGACAATTTCCTCTTTGCTATGTATTTAAATACACAGAGGGTAATCCCTTTATTAAACAGAGCTGGTTAGCTCGATTGGTTAGAGCGTGGTGCTGATAACACCAAGGTCGCGGTTTTGATCCCCATTTGGTCCCCATGTGTTGCCTGATCTAGTTGGGAGGCGTCCCTGCCCATGACAGGGAGGTTGGATTAAATGATCTCTAAGGTCCCTTCCAGCCTAGGCCATTCTATGATTCTATGAAAGTGAGGCCCACTACATGAGGTTAGGCAAAGGTTCTGTCCTGGTTTGAGCTAAAGAGAATAAATTCTGTTCAGTGATTTTACTTTTCAGTTCAGTCTCTTCTAAGAGACTGCACTGTCTGAAGTTAGCAGCATGTTTTTGCAAACAGTGTCTGCTACAAGAAGGGATAATGCCTGATGTTTATAGTTACTACCAGGGACTGGTATACAGAAAGGTTCTTGCTTATGCTTGCTGCTGTAATAACCAAGACCACTGCTAGATCTCATGTGCCATGTTGGAGGATGCCAGGAAATAAAACGTTGCACCTCAAGGGAGCAACAGACAGGACAGGTGACCAACAAGAATATTCCATTAGATATACATAGTATTCAGCATAAAGCTGAGGGACCATGGGTGATAACCACCTTTTTTCTCTTTGCTCTTATAGCCAGCATCTGAGGAGGACTTTGTCTGTTCTTCGGCCTTTGATCCCAATCCTGACTTCCCTAATCGAGCTCCCCTCTGCCACTGAGCCTGGGACTTTACCGGTGCCTGCCTGCTCTGCAGCGTCAGTGCTGGTTTCTATCAGGGGAGGAGTCGGGTTTAATATTGAGTTTGTATATATAAATGTGTACATTATTTTATTTCCTTATTAGTACTATTATTGTTTTATTAAGACTGTTTTAGTTTTCTTTTCCAGTCCTTAAGTCTCTCTGACTTATTCCCTTTCCTTTCTCCTTTGGGGAGGGGGAGGGGTTAGAGAGCATCGGTCAGCATTAAGTGGCCATCCCAGCCCCAACCTTCAACATATTCAGTTAAACAGAAATAAAAACACGTTCTTGTACCACGAGATTTTTCTGCCTGAACAAGCCAGGAGTAGCTTTTTGGCTCATTTGCTGGAAAGCTCTTGGACCTGGAAGAACAGGTAAGCATGTGTCAGACATACCCAAATCACTAATTTCTCTCAGCAAAGGAAGTCAGGGTGATTTTGTTTTCCTTCGTGGGTTTAAATTATAGGAACAAACCTTAAAGGTCTGTGATTGAAGCCTCTGAGCAGAGAAGTTACACTGCCCAACTGTGCTGGTAACACCAGATTACACACGTCTCCCTGTCCAAGGCCTGGGAGCGTGTTGTGGTTGTACTCTCTGTACTCCCACTTCTCAGCAGCAGAGCACGGCTGGGACTATCACTGCTTTATTAGCATTTCTTCTCCAGAGCAATGTAAAACTACCGTACCCAGAAAAAAAAATAAAATCCATTTAATTAGATTTTCCCACCACATCCACTTGAATCTAAGGGACTTACTGAACTCTGCTGCCTCCAGGTAATATGGGAGACAGGCTTCTCCCCAGTCTGTTACAAACTCCTGCCGGGAGGGGTTTACTTGTGTTACTGCAATGTTCTGTAAAATAAAATTTAGTCTGGCAAAAAGCAGCTGCAAGTGAACGGCAATGCTGTTTTCTGATCAAAACTTGAATGACTGGATTATATGGTGTATATGATTTTAAACAAATGTATTTCTTGTGTGTAGCTTGTGACTAACCTAAGTTGTCTCATAGCCAAACTGTAGACAAAATAAACATAAATTATTTTTCACATAGATTTTACAGCTTTGTCACTTACAGGGTATGTATTACCCTGAACCTAGCAGCACACATATAATTTTTCATTATTAATCTGAAAATAAGTCTTAATTAGTGAGAATATCTCAAACTGAAACCAATAAGATCTTTGATTCTCATTTTCCCCTCTGTTCAACAGTATGAATTCAGAATAGAAGTTGTTTCCAGATCCGTCATTGAAAGCTGAATAAAAAACAGATGAAATAAGGAAAAACTTTCCTTTCTGTATACTGTTTTTATCAGCCTCTTGACCTAAAAGTAATTTAGTTTCCAGTGAGAAGCTGCACTAGTCAAAAACATGGAGAAATTTTGAAATGCAGCAAGATAAATATTTAATCAACAATGTCCTATTGATTATTTGTTGGCAATGATGGTGCATTAGAGAGATCTGCTCATTTTCATTTAATATTGCATGTTTTTATGAGTGATTGTAGCTCATGCTTCATTCACTTCAGGCAGTTATATGTTTACAGAATGAGGTGAGTCCTCATTTAATTGTCCTTCACTTATGCAAAATATCGGTTATGAATAGTTATTTGGCTTGCTAGTAAGTGGTCGCTAAATGTATTATTCCACAAAATAATTTGTTAATTAAAGATCAGAGTATTCAAACAATTCAAATTGACTTTGAGTGCTTAGTCTGTTTATTAATTAATTTAACACCCATCTTAGGTTTATAGATGGGCTGGTTTCAATAACAAAAAGCAGAAAAACACCTGAAATTATTTTGCAGAATTTATTATAGAGAGAAGGTTCAGACAAATCCTTACCTGTGACTAACCATACTGAAAACTACCTGAATTTGAGAGCATCCCTAAACCATGTAGAAAAATAATTAGATTATCCTCCATATAATTAAAATCTGCACTGTAAATGCATATGTACATGGGATTAGAGAAACATTACCATGTGAAACTTTACCCTGGCATTTCCTGACTTTTGGGTACTTAACTGTGCAGTCTTCATGTTTTCTTAACTTGGTGTTTTTATTTTTTTGAATGGAAAGTTTATTTATGCTAGGGACAGATAATTAACATCTCCCTGTGGATACACACAACGTGTGCCAACTAGCTGCGTGCAGGCTTCTCCAGGGGAGGAACACCCAGTTTTGGGGTCCAGAAACATCGGCCCCTACACACCGTCTACTTTTCATAAATAGGCTACAGGATATCTTCCTTCCAGCAGAGGGCAGTGGAAAGGTAGATGGACATATATAAAATAGTATTTTAATGTAATTTGAGAAAATTCAAATGTTCATTAAAAAATTGAAATTAAATCATCAATAAACAAGAGATATCGTTTGTATTGCCCTTCAGGCATAATGTGATTTTTCTTTGGCTTTATTCCAAGAAATACATAGGAGGTCTTTTGATTACCAATAGCATGCCATTCGGAAAAACACTTTAGGGCTTAGGAATTAATAAAATGTGAACTTCTGAGCCAGAAAAAAAAAAAAGTATTCTGAATGCCTTAATCACAAAAAGTCTTGGTTTTGAGTGAGCTGGTTTAAGGTGCATCTTTTTGGCAAATATTTTTTCTCTTGAGAAAAAGATTAGGTTAACATTTTCTGTCAAAAGAATAGAACCCATTAAGATATTTGCCACAGTATTGTTTCTAAAAAAACCTCTGCAGACATATAGGGGAGCCATGTTTTTAAATACTTATTGTGAGATATGATGGTCCATTTCAGATTTCTGACCCTGTGGCAGGTTGGAAATCACATGGCTTGAGACTGCAATTGTATGGTTGTGAATAAGTGAGTCTCAAAGCCTTTATTGATAGCTATTTCTCATTGCATTTTCGTGTAGAATTTCTACTACAAGAGTTTGAAACTCAATGTCTGAAGTTGTAGCAGCTTTGGCGATATGTGTCTAAAGTCAGACGTAAATGCTAAATGAACGTGCTTCTTACTCTTGTGCAGACTGAGCTTCTGTTCTCTTAGAGTTTCCTCTAGAAATCTATTAAATGAAACTGCTCGTTCTTATAGCTACCTTCTTTTAAAGCAAAAGAACAGGAGAATTTTCAGAAAGGTTGAGAGCAGTATTCAACTAAAACAGTGCTGCAACTAATACCAGTATTTGATGGGAATGCTTGAAAAGAGAATAAATGGAATTACTCACTGAATTCTCATTTTCTGGTCACTCTTCTAGATTGCAGGTGCCTGATTTAATGTCCATTTAACATGCTTTCTAAAAACAGAATCTGTTTTTCTTTAAGACTTTTTACTGACTACGTAATATGGGCAGTCTTCTGGATAATAAAGTAATCCTGAAATAAAAAATAGCAAACAAAAAAAAGCACAAACCCAAACCTTGAGAAAGAAGAGGGGTAGCAAAAAATGAGTACCTTTAATGCGAAGTAGAAAAATATGTTGGCATAATATTAAATTATCTGGTTTTGTCCCTAGGTCAGTATTATACAGAACAACTGTATTCTACATCCTCATTACTGATCAGCTGAATCAGTTACTAGTTTAGGTTCATGCACAGTGTTTGCCTACTCCTGAAATGAAATAACTCCAAAGACTGCTTTCTCAATATGCTATCATCTCATTTCATACTACAATTTACCCTAGAATTGACCCACGTGAAACTGTTTATCATGGTTTTGCAAGGTTGTCTTTTGCACTTTTTAAAAAAGTGTATGAGTGCATTATACTTTTTCATAATATTTTGTAACCTTTTCCTATTTCCTTTGCATTTGTGTGAAAGAGACAGATGGCAACGAATAATCAGATACTAAGTGAGTTCTAGATGTGAGTGTAAAATTCTAGCCAGGCTCTGAGCTAAACTCATGAAATGAATTTCAGATTTGAAATACTACCGGTAAGCAAAGAATCAGATTTCCAAATCCAGCTATTTACTTTATATAAACATCCTGGCTGCAAATTAACCAGAAAAATGTTGGATGAAATCATGTTCTTCGTCTAAATCTACAGTGACTATCTAGCCAAAAGAAGTATGTTGTTCTTTATTGGTACATCTCACAACTTTCGGTGAGTTTTCAGCCTGTTTTGTTTTGCTTGCCTTATATTTTCAGTTATCCATAAACATCAGCCTTTGATGTATATCAGTCTTTCTATCAAGGTAGCTCTAGAGCAATAGATAGAACCTCTCTGCTCTTAACTTCCAGAATTATAAATAATGTGAGGAATGTCAGGGCAACCTTGAGGGTAAGCCAAGTCTTAGCACAGCTGCTACGACCTTGTATGTCAGCACCTTAGCCTTTATCAGTGTTTGATTTGGTACAATATGGAATTTCTTGGGGTTTACATTAATTTATTTTTATTTCTTTTTGCTAAATATAGGGAAAACTTTTAAAATAGCAAATATTTCCAGGCTGCTTAAGGTTGCCTAGGAGGCTTGCTTCATAGGTCTCCAACAGATATTTCGTAATATATAGAATTACACCAATTTACTCTATTACAAAGTAAACACTGTAGCCATATTGTAAGCCTCTGTGAACTGCAGCCACTTGTGCTCACTGTAAAAGTTTATCTTCTCTGACCTACTACATAGGACACAGAGCCAGAAAGGGAGCTTTGCTTATATGCAGAAGAGTGAATAACGACAGTTTTGTAGGAACTAATCCTCTTCCCACTGCAGTTCTGTACTTCAATTAAGTGTTCTTTAATGAATCTCTAATTTTAAACATGTAATTATTCAGAGTGAGAACAATAGACCTACCTGTGCTTAATTTCCTTAACGTGTCAAAGCTGTACTGACTTCAACAGAAGTATAATCAAGTTTCTTCAGATCAGTGGTTACTGGGTAAAAGCTAACTTACATCCTTGGTGAAAGACTGAATTCAACTTTTCTTTTGTAGTTCACTAAGGCCTTCTGAATACCTTTTATCAGGTATGTATTCACTCACATTACTGTTGCACTTCCTTAAAAACTGGGCTAGCAGCACCAAGATGCTTCTCCCAATATCTCTACTAGATTAAATTATTCCAAATAGCAGAAATCACACTGTTTTAATTTTACAGCTCCTGAGGTTTTTTCTAAATCAAGACACTAATTTTTCAGACAAATATACCAGTAGCTTTAAAAAAAAAATATCCCACAGATAAGATGTATTTAACATTGTCTTTCATTTTTATTATTGTTGATCTAACTTCAACCATTTCTCACAGTACACAAAGTTTTTTAACCTGCTGTGTCCATTTTATGATTACAACATAGGTACTCTTGCTGTGAATAAATATCTAGCTGTTGCATAAGACTGGAAAGACTGCCCAATCATCAAATTCTTGTGTGTCAACAGCAGTATGAATTCAAGGTAATATCCAGAGATGTTCAAGAAGATATCCAGAGAATCCTTTGGTTTCCATGTCAAAACTCTGCCATGTGAAAAGGATCAATTTTTACTTCAGTTACTTTAAGTAGCAATACCTGCCTCACACACCCCATTTCAGTCCAGATCCCTGGTTGTACCATATTTGCCAGAATTCACAATCTGAGTCTTAATTTGTATTTCTAAGGCCTAACAAAAGTACTTACATAATTAACGCATGTATGCCATGAACTTAAGGACATGTGGAAATCTGGTTTTTAATAAACTTCCCTCTCATGACTGCCACAGGTCTCATTAAGGAAGGAGGAGTCTTAACTCAATTATTGACACATCTATAATGTGACAGATCCTAGAGCAAGATCTATAATACAAATTTCTATAGACTCTTGTGTAAAGGCGCCTTAGCCTATAAAAATTTAACCACGCAATGGCTCTGCCTTTGTTTCCTGGGAGCACAGTGATGCTATTTACCAAAGTCTTTTCTGACATTACATTCATAAGCTAAAGGATCTCCTTATGTTTTGAATTATACATGTGGTTTTGCTTTATCTTTGTTTTTTCTTCTGATTGTCAGAGGTCCAATTAATGGAAGAGAAAATGTTGCTTATATTCTTTTCAATATATTATGCTTTTTACTGTTTTAGCTCAGAGGGGTACCATAGGAAATATTATGTTCCATTATCTTTTAATTTTATACAAATTCACCAAAGTTAAAATTGTAGGAGACTTCATTACAGTGCACACTTTTCCAGTACTTTCACTGCATGTTATTTTCAGGCTTTGCCTGAAGGTGAATTTGTGTAGAATCCATTCAGTTATACATGGAATTATCAAAATGCAAAAAGCATGTTCCCTTCAATAAGGGAAGTTTTCATTTGCTTTTCTTTCTGTCACTCCTTCCTCCATCCATTACTCCTTCAACACACATGTTCAGGGATTGACTTGAAATGTTTGTGTGTCATATACACAATATTTACTGAGAAATACGTGTTTTCAGCTGTGTGAAAGGGAAGAGGTGGAAAACTTTGGAAGTTACCAAGACTAGGAATGTATCAAATGGTATTCATGTCTGTGTGGGCAGGCAACCAAGAGAAGATGCAACTTCTGTGAACACTTGTACTAGTAAAACTTAAACGCACACATATTCCCCTAAAGGTATGTTTTAAAAGTGCATTACTGTGAATGAAGTAAATGTACTTAACATTTCAGGCTGTCCCTTTAGGCTGTTCCCCAAAGTGTATGTAGCTCTCGCTTGGTTTGCTCTTGGCTCCCAGCAAGAGCACTACTTAAGAAAGATGCCAAAATAGACATTAACATCAGCGGCAAATATCTTTACTACTTCTCCTAGTGTCTTGATCCCATTCAAATCCAGATGCCTGAGTTTTCCTCCGGTAGAAAACAATACTGCTAAAGGCAGTTGCTGAACACCATTGCACCACTCTGGTAGCAGGGTACAACTAAGGCTTTCCCCAAGATCTGAGATCTTCTCAGCTGTGCAGCACAAGCTACACTCAGGCCTCCATTCACATTTCTGCCTTGGCTTTGGCACTTGCTCCCTCATAGCACACGCCCAGTAGTTTCCAAATTTACCTCAACATATTTGACTTCCCGAAGCAGTACAGGGCTCTCCCAGTTTCCAACAAGATGTATGTGGATGAAGATAGTGCACAGCTTTGCATCTTAGGCGGTTGTTTAGGTATCGGTAAAGCAAGGTTGAGATTTGATCAGATCAGAAATACAGCAGTTTGTGCTTGGTTTTACATACACTTCTCCAGTTATACTTAGTCGTGCCAGATAGATGTTCATTGACTTAATCTCTTTGGGTTTCCCAACGTGTTTTCATTTTGCCACCTAATGCAGCAGAAAGCAGGTATTTAACCACAGAGCAGCACATGTGAAGACAAAAAATACAAAGAAAGAAGAAAGGGAAGGCAATCCAGCAAAATGTTACTTTGCAACATGCCCTTTCCCTGGGAAGATGAGAAGCTGCATTTCAGCCATTGTTTGCTGAGGATAAAGCACAAGCAAGATGCAGAGGTTCAGTGCCGGTGCATCAACTAACGGGGCAAGATATGTGCAACAGCAAGAGTCAAACCCCAGAAGTGCAATCAATCACGTGTGCTGTTGCAGCACATGCTGAAGAGTGATGTGGGTCAATTTTTGTCACTTGGATGCTTCCAGCAGTAGAGCTAATTCAGCATGGGCAGAGAAGCTGAACGTGGAGCAACAACGTTAGTGCATTGTAGCCTAGCAGATTAATTGTAAGGCAAACTAGATTATTTGCCTGGCTACTTTTCCTGCATATTAAATGGAAGATAATGAGTAATTAGTTGTGGCCTGTTTGGAAAAAAATATTTGTTCAGCACTTTGAAATCATAATTCAATATATGCTGCAAATGTGATGTGCCATCTGCATCTTGGTTCAACAGAGAGCAGTATCAGACAGGAAGAAAAATGAGTTTTTCCCTGGCTCTTACATGCTGCCCTCTGCAGAGCAGTTGTAATGGGGAGATCCCCTGATCTTTGTTTTGAGAACAAATGTGGTGCAAGGGGGCTTATCCAACATCTCCTGGGGATAAAAAGTGAGCAAAAGCTATCTGAAGCAAGAGGAAGATAGAAATGATGGTTGCCTGAATCACTTCATCTTCTGTGGAGATGACTATTCAATTAGCGGTCAGGTGGCACAAATATTTTCTTTGGCATTCCAAGGTTCACTCCAGGAACATTAAGCTTTTAAAAACAAAGTTTATCTCTTTACGGAGCTATTACTTAGGGTTTCTTCCAATGCTGGCTTTTTAATTCAAGGCTGAGGACTCCAAGTGAAATTCACTTCTCTAGTTTACATTGATGCACCAAATAAACTGGTGTATTCCCTGAGGCAGCTTTCAGAGTTTCCTGATTCAGTGGTTTCCTTGAGCTTTTTTAGAGGTACAGCATTTCTGAGCACTTTTCAGCCTCACACTACTCCCTGTTTCCGGAGGTCTCCTTTTCCATCACCTCAGGGATCTTTGAGGGATGCTCTGGAGATCGAGGAGATTTACTGCTTACAGGATTGCAGCTGCAGAAAAAAAGGTCTGAATGAGGTTCCCTGTATTTGCTATTTGCCAGCACTGTTTAACAGTTTATACTTGTGTAAAATATTCTGTTTGACAGCTGATAAATCCTAACTAATCTGTGCACCAGTATTCTGAAGATACAATCACAAGGAGCTGTGGTTAGATTTCCATTTTCAGGATTAACTCTGCCTTTTTGTTTTCTGCCTATGCCATAAGCATAACACTCCAACTCAGGGAGTTAAACCAGTCTTTACAGTGAATATAGAGCACGTACTGATCTGTGTGATTTTTGTAATTATAATTCTGAAATTTGGGGTTTTTTTCTCTTTGGCTTGCAATAACGTAGGTGTGTGGAGGGGGATGACCAAGATGGAAATTCTCTTACATTCCATCCACCACGCCTTGCTCAAAATACATGGATGACTGTTACAGTACTGTAGCTACCCATAAAGGAGACAGAATGAGGGAGAAAGAGAGAGGATGCTTTTTTCTTTTAATGAATATTAGGCATTTTCACTTCCAAAAATTCCTTGTGAGTTCAGTAGACACAGTTTTACTTATAGCTTGTCTTAGCTTTATCTTCTATACCGTGTGACCTACACTAAGGGGACACCAGCAATTTTCAGAGCAAAATGGAAGGAATAGGGAAAGATTGGTTATGCAGGAACAGCTGCTTGTTTTCAGCAGCATCACTTGAGAGTTTTTTCACATTCTCCTTCTCCGCCTCTCCCCAAATGTTCAGCCTGCTGTGTGCAAGCTGGGTGTTTACAGTTCAGGACTATGGAGGAGGAGGAAATATTTTGCCTATTGTTCAGTGACGTCAATGGCTTCGCTCCCAGTCACTTGAGGGACGCTGGTGCTTAGCAAATGTCAGTACACTGCTGCTACTGCATGTGCCTTGCAGGCTGCTTGCAGGAATTTAAGGTCTCTCCTTCAAGATAGAGCCAGTTGGTGGACGAGGCGGGTGTGAAAGGCAAAGAGCAATAGCCACGGAAAGCTAGTCTGCTGCTTTTTGCATGGGAAAGGTTTGCATGCTATTTTTCTTATTGTGGCACTAATATGGCATATTTATTAGGGTTAGATGCTGAATTGAGTATGAAACCGTCTTTTATCATGCACCAAGTTCTCTCTCACACTCTCTTCCCCTGTATTAAATCAAGGTTCTAAAAATAGCCCAGAAGACACTGACAATTGTGTAATTAATGAGGATAAATGGTTAACATCTGACCATATTCAGTGTTTTTCTGACGTGCTCTCATCGTGTATTTTGTTACCAGATATTGATAACTGAATGGCAAATGTATTTGTTGAAGATTTTTTAAGCTCGGAGCTGATTTTTTCTTTTTTTAAAATGCATGTTTTGTGGAAGGATGATACAGTTGATGTTCCTGAAGGGGCTGCAATTGAAAAGCCACACTTCAACCACTTTATTTGTATTAAAACACATTTGAAATTATTTTTTGCAAACATTGTTGCCTATATTTCTAATTGAAAAAATGGATACCTGCAGCCTTTCTGTACGTGTGCAGGAAACTGTTCTTTTAGAAAACACTGAGAAATTGTTCCGTGGTGTCAGTGCTTTATGTTAGGTTTTTCTAGTTGAAATTGAAGAGGTCGATTTTGAAAAAGTTAGCCCTGACATGGCTGAACAGAGCTGTAACTCTGGAGGGGACCAGAAGGCTAGTCTACTAATTATTGGACAGTCTACTAATTAGTGGATGGATTTGTTTCATATTAATGAAACCAGCACTGTGAAAACAAGTATTTTGAGGGTTTATTAAATCACAGAATGTCAGAATCACAGAATTGCCTAGATTGGAAAAGACTTTTAAGATCATGGAGTCCAATCATTAACCTAACACTGACAAGTCCTCGACTAAGCCGCATCCCTCAGCACTATGTCTACCTGACACTCCCTCCCACCCCAGTGGGGACTCCACTGCTGCCCTGGGCAACCTGTTCCAATGCCTGATAACCCCTTTTGTAAAGAAATTCTTACTAATATCCAATCTAAACTTCCCTTGGTGCAACTTGAAGCCATTTTCTCTTGTCCTTTTACTTGTTATTTGGTTGAACAGATCAACCCCTAGCTTTCTAGAATCTCCTTTCAGGTTCCCCTCAGCCTCCTTTTCTCCAGGCTAAACCCCAGTTGTCTCATCTGCTCCTCATAAGAGAAAGCTTAAAGCTTACAGTATAGTGTAGCACTACCCTGACACTATCAGATAAATGGAGAACATAAATAGATGGTGCCATTTTGTAGGGAATTGGAAAGCTAAGAGCAAACAACAGTGAATACACAGAATAGCACTGAGATTATAGTGGGAGGTAAAAGGGTGAGACAAACTAGTACCAGTGCCTTCTAGGTCCTGACTTAGCTACTGATCATCACCCATTGCCTATAGGAATATAAAGTCACAGAAAAAAATGCCATAAGTAGCCTTGATTTCTGTGCTGAGTAATAACTTGCAGAAGATGGTTTGAAGTGATATGCATTTAAATCTATAAAATTTTCTCTTCAAGTTGTTTATAGATATGAATCATTCACTGATCAGCAGAAGAAGGCCTTACTCCATAATGCTTGCACACTGAAACTAGAAAGAATTTTGCTGATAGATGACTTAAGAATGAAAATAAATGTGATCAGTAACAGCTATTCCAAGAATGTCAAAAGAACATAAGATTTCAGAAGAGATTCTCAGAGCTAAAGAACAGCACTGAAATAGAGATTTCACATAATTTGGCTTACTTCTGCATATGATTTACAGTAAATCTTTAATAATACGATCATATGATTCTTTTTCTTTCTTCTCCAAAGTGGTTAATTTTCCCTCCAACCTGCCGAGACCTCAGCAAAGGGACCAGTCTAATGTGGCAGCTATTTTCTTGATCTTCATCCTAAAGTCACACAGAATCACAGAATGCTGGCGTTTGGAAGGGACCTCGAAAGATCATCTAGTCCAACCCCCTGCTAGAGCAGGATCACCTACAGTAGGTCACACAGGAACGCATTCAGGAGGATTTTGAATGTCTCCAGGGAAGGATACTCCGCAACCTCCCTGGGCAGCTTGTGCCAGTGATCCGTCACCCTCCCAGTGAAAAAGTTTTTCCTATTTCTTTTGTGGAACCTCCTATGTTCCAGCTTGTATCCATTGCCCCTTGTCCTGTCATTGGACATCACTGCGAAGAGCCTGGCTACATCCTCCCTTCATTCACCCTTTACATATTTATAAACATTTATGAGGTCACCCCTCAGACTTCTCTTCTCCAAGCTGAAGAGACCCAGCTCCTTCAGCCTTTCCTCATAAGGGAGATGTTCCACTCCCTTCATCATCTCTGTGGCTCTGCGCTGGACTCTCTCAAGCAGTTCCCTGTCCTTCTTGAACTGGGGGCCCAGAACTGGACACAATATTCCAGATTTGGCCTCACCAGGGCAGAGCAGAGGGGTAGGATGACCTCTCTCAACTTACTAGCCAAGCCCGTTCTAATACACCCCAGGATGCCATTGGCCTTCTTGGCTACGAGGGCACATTGCTGGCTCATGGTCATCCTGCTGCCCACTAGGACCTCCAGGTCCCTTTCCCCTACATTCTAGTCCTACAGCAGTCTGCAGAAATTCAGGAAAAGTCTGTGTTGCTTTCAGTATGCTCAAAGCAGGCAGAACTTTTAGAAAATTAAGATAAAGAGCTCTTTTACAGCTTGTCCAGCTGAAGTGGTCTTTCTTGAGGAATAAAAAGACACAAAGAGAAAATCTACTATCTTCATTTCAAAGTGGGGAGGCCAAAAAGTTCCTAAACAAAAGAGTTGTAAGAAGTTTTAGATACAGGAAATAATAGTTTCGCACACAATTTTATTACTTAAAACCTCAGTCCGTGGATGATACTCTTTTAATTTCACCCAAACACTTAAAGCTGAGGAGATTATGATAAAGAAAATGTTAAAAAGGTAGACTATGTACTGTGTTACTAAAGTTAGGGTTTAAAAGGCTGAGATATGAGAACAGATGATATAGGGTAAGGGAGTAGAGTTAAGAAATAAATCAGGGTGGAAGATAAGGAAAGATTTTTTCCTGTCCTCTTGCTTGGAATAATAATTTCAGAATGGTAAATAATAGAATAACTGAACACAAGTGTTTACATAAATTTTCTTCTCAGTTTCTGGGCTTGCAAATATAGCCCAAAGCATCAGGCATAAAAAAAAAAAAAGTGTCCTAAGGTCTTTATTATCTGGGTATGAAATTTAACTGTATTCTTTGCTCAGCTGTAGGTGTCATATTTTTTTTATATAATAATTTTATGCTCAAGATAGGGGAAAAGAAGGCAGGGGTATGGAACATGGTTGTTGCATTTTTATGCCAAAATTTTGCAAAAGCTCAGGATAGCAATATTGTTTTCTTTTATCAAATAACATCTTTTCCTGTAGGATTTACAGCTCCGGTTACATATAGTAGATAGTATTCACATGGTTTTTTATATATATTAAATTATGGACGCAAATATTTTCTGGGAAAAATACATATACCTGCTTTATTTATTTGCTTACACAATCTAAATCACCACACTTTTTAATTTCTCAGATCTCAGGTGTTTTGGTTTTGCTTCATTGGTACATACTGTGTATTTAAGAAGCACACAACTGGAGAATAAGACCCAATAGACAACTGTCAGAAAAGAGGGTGTTAGGCCACCCAGGTCAGAATTCTTCTTCTAGAGGAGGATAATCAATAGATCAAATACATTTTACTTTTTTTTCTGAATTATTATACTGGGTGTGGTGAAGATGTTAAATACCTGGTGAGATTTCTAAGTGTTCTGGGGAATCTGTTTCAAATCAATGTTGAATGTTGGCTTCACCATCCAAACACGGAGTAAGGAAAGCCTGTTGTAGTTTCACTGCTGGTATTCCAATCACTCTGTAATCTTTCAAAATTAAAACAACTATTAAAGGCAGATTTGTCAGATTCTATGGAGGTGGTGTCACCACTATCTTTCTTTGAAGCAGGAAGTTACTTGTCTTGGTTTGAGAGCACCAGGGTGAAAGTTCTCTGGGGTTCCTGGCACAGGGAGCAATCACAGTGGGCGAGAAGGTGCAGCTGTGCCTACGAGGAGGTGAGGATGGGTCAGGTGACCCAAATGGACAAATTACAGTGTTCCTTCCCATGGTACTCGGTATATAAGGGCCCTTAAGAAGAGATCTGGGGTATTTAGTGGCTGCTGTGTTGGGAGGATTGGCATGGAGGTTTGTTATCTCTGCCAGTACTGCTGCTGTTTCTATCTTCTCACTGCAGAGGAGAACCACTCTATGAGACAGGTTGTCTTGCCCTGCTTCCACAGCTGGGAGTGGCACAGCTTCTTTTCTGTTTTTTTTTGGACTGTTGTTGGGATTCTGGGCTTGGGTGCTCCTGTCTGCTGGTGAGTCTAGTCTGGGGACTTTTCTGCTCAGGGCCTAGTTGTCATCTGGAGGGTGTGGGTTCTGGATTAACATATTCTTTTGTATCTTTGAATATATTTACACACTTGTATAATTTCTGTATGTAGTTTAACATCTTCATTGATTTTGTCAGTATTATTTTTTTCGTTAAACTGCTTCAAGTTGGAGTTTTTTTGATCCTAAAGTCTCTCTCCCTATTTCCCCTGTTATCCCCCCCTGGAGGGGTGGGTGGGAACACAGAGAGCTTCGGTCAAAGTTAGTGGCTGGCCCAGCCTTCAGCTTTGATGCTACTGAATTCGAGTGGTAGATTATTCGTAAAGAAGAACGTTTAGTATATCTTCTGCAAAGTATTGCAAATTATTGCAGTAAGTCCTAGAATTCTAATTTCTGTTAGTTACAGAACACTCTGGCAATTAAGTAGTGTGGGTTTTTTTTAATAATAACAACTCAGAACAAATTGTTTTCTTTAGGCTAGAAACTTGCCTTTCTTTTTTATATAAAGGCAACTTCCTTCATGGATAGTTCTCACTTTTGGACAGAAACAAGAGATTGAAATACTTTCTGAATTTGAATCACAATTGAGTTATCATTAGCACAGTCCCCAGTAACTGTTTTCTGATCTTTCAAGAAGTTTTGGGGAACAGCTAATGAGAAAGAAAGTAGTATTAAAGGTTATGAAACATAATACAGAGCAAGGAATGTAATACTTTGTCTTCCCTAGAGGGTTTTATGTAGATACACATATATGTAAATATCAAATTAATGTAAAATATGCATCAAGTTGACATAAAACTGCTATATGTAGTTATCATTATTTTCTTCTTACAGGCAGGGACTACAAGTCCCAAGAGACCAAAGCCCAAACTATATTGTGCATTTAAAAAATTGTCATAGCAGATGTGTGCAAAGATACATCCAAAATTGTTAGTAGAAATAGGAAACAAGTGGATGTTGAAATAGTCTTCACTTAACCTTGATTTGTTGTCTACGACTAACCTATAAACAGGCACATTTGTGCCTTTCACCTTCTAAAGTAGTTTCTAAATCGGGCTTACATTGCTTTTGCTTGTGTTAAAGATTTTTATTTTTTTTTTTTCCTAACAGCATCAAATAGCTGTTTGCCAGATCTCAACTGTAGTGGGGAGGAGACCTGTCATCACCCACAGGAAAACAATGAATTCTGTCTAGACAGAAAATAAAGTGAGCACTTTCTTCACATAATAAACTAGTGCTTGGCAGAATCAGTTTTTTGAATAGACAATATAGAAAGAAAAGTATGTCATGAATTTTCTTGTTATGATAACACTGTCCCTTGCATACCAGGTATAAGAGTTTTTGGAAGCAAAATCTATTGCAAGTCTTATTTAGGGGGGAGAGAGAAACATTACATCACTTTCTGCTTCAGTGGAGGTGGGTAGAGACAGAAATGAAGAGAGGGAGTTTTGTTTCCTCCCTCTGCCTCCTTCATGTCCTTCCCTTTTCTTGTCTTCTCCCCTCCTCCCCCTCCAGCAAGACACCTGTCTAGTTCTACTCCTCTGTGTACTGTAGTTCCTTCATTTTAAACTACTGCAAGACAATTAAGAAAATCCATTTTAAAATAACATAATGGCTAGCTCAAATCGCTGTTAGGCTGATACAGTATTAGAAAAATAATTCTGAAGTATATGAAATGTAAAAATCTCGTTTGTTGGCAACACTGTTAATTAAGGTGGTTGCTTTGGTGGTTCCTTTGACTGTAGTCCACGTTTTGGGGAAAATCTGAGGGCATGACACTCTAGTCATTACAGTATTCTATCCACCTCTTGAGAATTGCATTAGGGTAGTTGTTTCCAAGAAGATTTTTGGTGCGCTTCTCTATACCATGTATACTGATGGCTCACAGACTGGACTTGCCAAGAAAAGCAGAGGACTATTCCAAGGTGGATGTTTGTCCCGCTTGGACTGAAGACAAGCTTTGTCCTTCAGGCATAAAGTATATTGTTACACAACAATTTCTTCAGTAAGAGAGTGGTCGCTAAGGAATAAGCAGCTAGTTGTTTTCATGAAAAAGGAAGGGAAACGAAATAAAAAATAGTGAACCTCTTCAAATAAAGGAGTACAGTCCTTGTGGGGAGCAATAATGCCACTATTTAATGGCATATATGATCATAAATAAACACTATCATAGGATATTAACATTAAATATATTTATAATAGTGTTTCAAATCTTCTGGGAGTCCCACTGTATTTTACAGGCTATTTCTCAATCACAACTGCAATGCAGTGGGTGGAACGTTACAGCTTTCTGCATCCAAAAAGGTATGCAGAAGCTTTCAGCAGAATGCTGTGTGCAAGAACAACAAAAAACCTAAGCTAGCGATCAAATTGGAAGCTGGCAAGGAAATACGAAGGGGGAAGGGAGTAAAATAAGCTTTTTAATTTCCAAGTAGCAGGATGCAGTTTCATTTCTCCTCTACGAGACTGCGGCATGTCAGCATGACATGAAAGTTCCATGTCAGCATACTAGCCGGGGGATCTTCAAGTAGCTGACTTATTTGAGGGGGAGGAAAAGGGAAACAGATAAAAAGAGACTGAAGAGGGGAAATATGGCATTTTGTTAATCCATAGAAAAGTCTGGGAGAATGGTGCACTTTAGAACACGTCTTGCCCTTTCCAGGATAGCGTGGGGAATGGGCTAAGTGGCAGATGCAACATAGAGGAGGGAGACCAGTGCCTGGAGGGAGTGGTGTCACTCGATGCTTGGAGAGGGTAACAGAAGAAAGAGAGCAGGGAGGAATAGGGCACAGTGCCATACATGAGAGAGAACCTGTCTGAGTTGGGTCTAGCACTGGGCAAGAAGTCGTGCTAGGGCTTAGCAGCAAGGAGGAATGTCATGCCACAGGTTGGAAAGTTTATCATAAGAAAGAGTGCAACTCCAGACCTGGCAGGAAATGTCCCCTGGTACAGAAATGGGTGCTGACAGCTGTGTCCAGCCTCAGCCTAGTTTGAATGATGAAACCACTGCTGGCATGATGGAAACTCAGATTTGGAGGGACAAAAACTTACCCCAGTTTTGTGACTGGTTGGCACTCTATCACTTGTGGTATGGGTGATCAATGGCAGGCTGTGGTACTGAGCCTCTTGGAGATGCTGAAAACCCAAGAAGCATGATGATGCCAGGCTGAAGAGCAAAGATCTGTGCAATTCCAAACCTGGGGCTCTCTCTGCACTCCCACAGCTGCATGCAAGTCTAAGGGGAAGAAATCAGGATTGCACTGGGAATTGTGAGATGACTATGTCATCTATGCCAGATATAGTATGTTAGCCTGGGCTGAATAGACTGAACAGACCATTTTCCACAAAAAAATAGATGATGCACCCCTCCTGTTAACATGATTACAATTTTGTCATCCACTTTATCTGCCATTCTAAGCTTAGTTCAGCAGTGGTCTAAAGGAGAGAGGAATCATAAATTGCCAAGTGCTCTAATCTCAGTATATGCCACACAATTTCCAGCCATTTTTAAATTTTACTTTTCTTTACAGAAAAAGATATTTATCAGTTTTCTGTTTCTTAGAAATGTTTTTGTAGCATTTACTACCTTAGAAGTGGTAGAAGCGATAATATTTGTATTATACTAGTCCCCAGAAACTCCAGTGGGGGTTGGGATATGTGTAAATGATCTTTGCCTTGAACAATTTACATACTGAGTCTTATTGCACCTAAACTGCATCACCCATTCTCCTAAATCAAAATACTTAATAATGAGTAAAAGAGGTATCCTGTAATTACAACAGGATTCCTGTAGGGCATCACTGTCTTTTTCAACTCTTTTTCTTCTGTTCATTTATTGTAAATTTTTTGGCTTGTTTTCCCCACTCTCTCTGTGAAAGCTCTGAGTGGTGAATGAAAAAAAAATTCTTACATTTAAACAACACTTTTAATTTCTTTCCTATACATATGACACACTACTTTATCTTAATAGCCTAACATGGGAATTGCTGTAGGAATACTTTGTTCTGTTCCCTTTGGCAAGCCACTGTCTTTGAGTTTTACCTTTTTCCCATGGAAGGATGGCTAGGTGTGATGCACACACCAAAAAGTGACTGTAACAGAACATTATTTCATATGGGATCTTTAGGCAGGCATTTTATGTGGGAAGCCAGGCTGTGCTGTGTAAGCCTGTCAGGCTCTCACAGAGGATTGTCATGGCTGTCACACTGTGCAGAGCTGAACTATGTCAACATGAACAGCACATCAGTCCTTCTGCCTCCTAAATTGCCACATAATCAATATTCTTCCAGTCTTCTCTTTCTTCTCTGGCTACCATTTAGGGCAGCTCATCTAAGATGTCTGCTGCTTTTCTTTGGTGCCTTTAACAAGGTAAATCAGGATGATATTCTCTAGATAATTGAACTCTTATCTTACTGTATCTACTTGTGGAGAATGTGCAAGTGGCACAATTTTTCTGTGTCTCCCAGCAGTATATTTATGATTGTCGAAAGGACAAGAATGAGGAAAGATAAAGATCAGATTTCACAGGCCTGTGATGAGTACACGAGTGTTCAAGAAAGGGAGAAGGATCTCTGCCACTTCGTTTAGTTTCATTTAGTTTCATTTCTTTCGCTGCTCTGAAGAGACAGCATGTTAATGATGCTGGTGTGCAAATGTCCATCTAGGTGCAGGAGTTTCATACATTACAATATATCCTTTGAAACAGTGACTAAATACAATGGAACTGAAGACAGAATGGCCCTCTGTTAGCAGAAGGATGAAAAGGTGAGGGGTAATGGAGAGCAACACAGAGAAGCAAAGAGCAGCTCTGAAGTGAGGCTCAACAAAGCAGCAACAATGCAGTAAAGATGAATGGATTTATGGGGTGTATATTTTGCAAAAAAACTCATTTTGTTTAACTTGAAAGCCAGGAAGGAAGGTGTATACGGTGTCAGTCACACCTCAGCAAACGTATGAATGATGTTAATAACGACATAACAGTTGGGCTGAAAAGGTTGGGCTTGATGTCCTGGTGAGCCGTGTGAACAGGTTTAGATGAACAAAGGCCAAATCTGAGAATGAACCGGAGTAGAGGAACTTGGGCTGGGTAGATATAATCTATTTTACTGAGGAAATATTCAGAGAAATTAAGCAGGGTGTTTGTAGATGGAATAAAACTATCATGCTATTAGTTTATTGTCTTCCTGTAAATGCTCTGGTTTTAATTTTGGAAATTAAACCTGTTTGAGCAATGTTGAATAATAAGACTGTCAAACTATCATGTTCACCTCTTTCATACCTCCCAAAACCAGGTGGAAAGAGCAGAACTCAGCAGGCATGCTAGTTAAGTGTAGTGGACAGGTGTGGCAGTTTAACCTTAAGCTGTACAAGAACCACACTATTCCTACTCTGGGAAAGGTATATGGCTGGAAAGCAGAGTGGTTCTTGTAGCGACACTAGTCAAACGAGAGAGGAAAAACTACATCTATCGCAGATGAACTAAACTGATGAGTTCCATAGCCGTTACATTTTAAAGAGGATCATGTACTTACATTTTATTTGAATGTGTCTGTTCAGAAGTCAGCACCTTGGTGCGGGATTTGTTTCTGAAAACACCCTTAGTCCCTAGTGATTTTGATTTGACTCAGAGTTCAATATAATGGGTCCTAAGATCATTAAAAAAAACCACATAGACTGTTGAATAAAATTAGGGTTCTCTGCACTGCTTTAGCTGGTTAAGTTTTTCTCTATTTTTTATTTTAGTGATGTGTAGGTGGTAGGGAAACTTTCTGGCACTGTTAATTCAATGGTTTTCTCTAATCCTACAAGTGTACCAATTACATTTCCAGAACAAGTATTTCTACATGTATGTGCTAATATTTTTTTTTTTAATTTTTAAGCTTCTCTCTGAAATATGTGTGGTGGGCTATAGTCATAGCTGTCTTTATTACAAATCTTTTTTGTCAGCAAGAGTCTGAATGAAGAATGACTGGACAACACTTTGTCTTGTTAGGCATGTACAAATGTGTTTGGTTTCTATGACAGATGCTCCAAAGCCACATGCAGTGCTGAGCTCTCATAGGGCAAATGCTAGGAGGGAAAGGTAGAGTAAAATCTAGGAAGTGTTTATTGGTCTTCAGTGTTTTTCCAAAGCAGCCTATCCTCACTTTGCCTGTTTTCTTCATCCTCTAAGATTTCTTCGTCTGACCACTGTGGTACAAAACTGGAAAATGTCTAGTGTGTAGTACAGTATGAGCCAATATAAATTTAAGTTAAGGCATAAAACCAGGCATCCTGTCCTTTCTCTCCCCACAACCTGCTGCGTTTTCTTTCCAGTACTGCTGGAGGAAGAATTTTTTTTGTTCTTCTGAGACACTTTTTGGGCCTTTCCCATTTCAAAGTACTGAGTGTATCTTTTCTAATAGTCAAGTGAGACAACTTACACAGTTAACCGTTTTCGTACTCTCTAAGAAATTTTAGAAAGAGACTAAAGACTTAGTTACATACTTGTATTCTTAGTAAACACAAGATTGCTATATTAATAGAAACTGGAGAAAAAAAATCCAGTAGATTCATTTACAAAGAAGGTGGCCCATAACTTTAAATGAAAGCTAGTTGAGAAAAACTGGCTTTCTAGCAGGCAAAGTTAAGTACACAGTAGAAGTCCCTCACACAGAGCAGATATTCATAGCATTTATGTGTAAAAAGCACAGTGCTAATGAAAGCATACCAAAAAACTCAACAAATCATCAGGTCTATAGGGTTCAAATATTCCAAAATTTGCAGACCGAGTTGGCAGTTGCTGCTCACAAGGTAATTCAAGAGTGGAATATCATACAGTGTTAACTGTCGGGACTGAAGTGCTTTGGTAGCAATGTCCGTGGGAAGCCTGCACAAAGCCTACTTGCAATGTGCCTAACAACGAAAACTGTTTTGCGTTACATTCACCTGCAAATCAAAAATATATGCAATATTTATTCTAATATAGTTTTTGGCATAGTTTACACCTCTAACACTTCGAACAATTTAAGCAAGCCTGGGGATCTTATCAAGAGCAGTAAATTAGAACATTTTGTTTGTAGAAAAAGGATTTGCTGTACTCCACTGCAAAAGCCAAGCCAAAGTTGAACTATGTCCTTTAAAAAACAAAATAAAACCTTTTCATAAGATAAACTGTATCCATCTAGAAAATAGTTAAATAATAACCTTATTGACAGCAGCTGAACAAACTTGCCATAGAAAAATGTGTAATTTTCAATGCATTTGGATTAGGGTTTTTTCCCCCCACCATTTTACTACATTATACAAATATATTTCTATAACATATATAGAACCTCACTGGTGTTTGAAAAAACAAACCTGAATCTTGGAAACATTTTATAATGGTTTCAAGTTTTTCAAAAGTTTACTTTCACAAAATCGTGAAGTACATATGAACTCTTCTGTCCTTTTAAAATAATATGTTATATGAAGGTATGGACTACATTTTAGACTGTGAAAATAAAGATGTTGGCATGACTAAAACCTTCTTGCAGTTTGGGTGGACATAGCCACTTGAAACTATTGACAACAAGCACTGCAGGCTACATAAATCCTTGGTGAGGCTTTTAAAACAGGGAAATTAAGTCCATCCTACTTCTGAATATAATTTACTGAGGCCCTTTGGCACTATCACGGAAATAGCTTTTTTTTTTCTCCTCTACTTTTGTCCAAGCTGTTATCTGTCTTCTCTCTGCTGTAATTTACATTACTCCCATTCTTTGATGTGTTGATTTTTATGAAGCCCCTGTGAGATAGAGAAATGTTTTTATAATCTCATTATAAGGGAACAGAAGCATTGTAGAGCCAGGCTACTTGCTGAGTTTTTACAATATGTTTTGTAGTAGATCAGCAAGTTCACTCAGCATCAACTAAATCCCAAATGAAGTAAGCCAAACATTGCACCATTTAGGGTAATTTAAGGAAAAAGCCCTGTTTGTCTCAGGAACACACAAAACTTTGTCATTCAAAGTTTGGCAAAAGCTATTGTGATTTTGCAGTAAAACAACAACAAAAACGAAAAAAATCCCAACTAAGAACCATAGCTCAAATATAAATCACCACTTTTGTGGTATAAATTGGTCATCCATAATGTTATAATTCAGAGCAAAAGCTGGGCAAGCATAGTCTTGAGTGGATCCCAAAGCAGATCAAATTTTCAGCATTTGTTCCTGCCAAAGAGGCCTTCTCAAGTGGAAGGAGACATCCAGCAGAAGATGCAGTCTTTAATATTTTTGTCCTGACCTAAGGCTCTGTTAAGCTTATGTTCCATGAAAGGAAAAGTTTAGTAATGTAAGAGAAAAAGGCTAGTACATTCTGGCTTCATGTTCCATTTAAGGAAACAGTATCCACAGAGTTTAGTTTCTATCTCTACTTCACATGGATATTAATTCTAGATATTAATATAAAGATTTTAATCTTCTGTGTTTGCTTTGATAAATATCTGGTGATATCCAGTGGTATCAGTTTCTGATACCCCAGAAATTGGGGGGAGGAGAGGAGCAGTTTCTTCTTTATAGCACCAAAAGCCTTCATTTTCTGCAAATGTTCCTTCCTCTTTTAAATTAAGTTCAGTCAGAAGACTCAAATGGCAGTGTTTCTCTCCAGTAATATGGAAATTGGGCTGCCTATTTCAGATGTATTTAGACTTATTAGACTGTATTTGATTGAACAGAAATTCCATATAGGCAATCCAGCAGGACATCACGCAGCTCAGAACTGTGATACTTCCTTCTGAAGCTGTTTATACTGCTACCATTCAGCCATAGGGAAACCTAGGCAGAGAGAGGAAAGAAAAATGAAGAAATTGCTAGTAACAAATTAAACCTGGTCTTTCTTTGCATGCTTCAAACAGGAGTGTCACAGAGAAAAAAATATCTCGCGCGTTCTTGTTTAGCTGTTGTTTTTCTAGGTCTTCAAATATTTGTAAAACATTGTTTGCCTCTATGGTATTACTATGATTAAATGTGGTAATTAAAAACTAAGTTTTAAGGGCATAGTAAGGAGTGACAGGGATTTGGAAACTGCTGGAGTCAGTATCTGTCACTAAACTGGTGTGTTTTGAGATTTAGAATTGCTTGAAACATTTATTGTAAATGGTTTATGTAGACAAGACAGCAGCAACTTGGAGCAGTAGCCAGGCTCCCTTAATGGGATGTAGCTTGAAGACCAGTGGCAGCTCAGCTGTGTCACCACTGTGCTCTGCATGGGCTAATTTATCTTGTTCTTGGCTGCTTTTTTCTTTGCTGTTTTCTGTAACGATGCAGATTTTGTTTTAATGTTCCTGTTAGTCATAATTATTCACCAAATAATTTATGCAAACAAATTTCAGCTTTTGGATAGCTTTTTCTCTGCTCACTTACATGAAATATGGCATCATTCACCGAATCACGTTATTGTTTTTGTCCTCTGAGTTGATACATGACATTGCTACAAGACAGCCTTAATAAATAATGAACAAGACAAAATGCAACCAGTGCTCATTTGTGTAAACTTTTGAATTAGTTTGAGGACTCACAACTCTTCTATGAATAAACTACCAAGCTTCTGAATAGCATTGCACTATAAATAAATGATAAATACTAAATAAATAACAGCAAAATATTCCATTTTGGTGAAACCTTTATACATTCAATGGTAAAACTCCCACTGATTTCACCAAGGCCAGGATTTTAGTGTTGTTTGTAAAATACTCACTTGGTGGGATTTTTTTGTTCTGTTCTGCCAATTTATTGCTATCATGGTTCACTGGATTTTTATGGTTTGATGGTATTGTACAAGGTTAGCTGTAATATTTTTACTTTTAATGAAAATTCAAAACATGCGAAGAGTCCTAATTTTTCAAAAACTTTCGATTGTTGTTAATAATATATAGAACTGGATCCTTTAAAAGGCAATATGAACCTGTGGCTTTGTAGGTTTGTTTGCTTGCTTAACTATCTATTATTAACAGCAATTACAAAATTTTGATGTAACCTAAGATTGTCTTTCAAAACCACTTGAGGAACACTCAGCTGTTTTGTTATATATTATTGCAGGTACGGGATTAACAGAGCTGAGCATTAGTTATCAGAGCTAGAAAAAAACATCCCTTTCTTCTTGTTGCGTTTTAAAAGGTTTCCATTTGAGCTGTAAAATTATAAGCCAAAGTGAGAACTTTTTTTTAGCATTGTGAGACACGTTACCAAAGCACTAGGTCTTAACTAACATTTAAGCTAAATCCAAATGCCAGGGCTTTCCTAACAGCAGAGCAAGAATTGATAAGTGGCTTATATTGAAGAGTGGAGATGTTAAACTCTGCTTTGGAGTCAAGCTCAATCCTCTTGAAAACTGCAAGTGATGACTGTGGTGTCCCTTTCCATCATGTGATTTGGGGAAAGCACACCCTCTGCAGTAACAAATACTTCATATAAAAACAGGAGTAACTGTGTCATTGCTCCCAAGCATGAGGAGACAGTTTTCTCCTTGAGTGTTTCCACTTAATTAGCAAGTCAGAAAAGCTGATCATATCAGTATCACTGCAGACTTCCAGGTGAAAATCCAGAAGATGTGGCCATCTGATGAAGCATAATCCCCTTTAATTTCCAGTGGTCTGTCAGGAGGATGTCTAAACAGTCAAGAGTCTACACAAGATGGCTGAGTAGCAGATACTTGTCAAGAGGCATTCTGCCCACCTATCCACAAAATGAGAGTTTACACATAGTCGAAGAGATCTCTGAAGATACAGATCATAGAATCATAGAATGGCATAGGCTGGAAGGGACCTTAGAGATCATCTAGTCCAACCTCCCTGTTATGGGAAGAGATGCCACCTCTCGACTAGAACAGGCCACACGTGGGGACCAAGCGGGAATCGAACCTGCGACCTCAGTGTTGGTCATTGTTGCCAGCACCACGCTCAAACCACTGAGCTAACTGGCCCCCTTACTGTATTTCTGAATATCTAAATCGGTGGTCTTTATTAGACTGATATAAGAAATATGTTTAATTTTTTCTAAGTTTGCAAAATATCTTTTTCTCAATGGTAAATATGGTTGCTATACTTGCATTTTCTTCAATTATGGAAAAACATCTATAGATATAATTGATCTCTGACCCAGTGGTTATCTGAGTTCTAAGAACTAGGTTTCAGTGACACCAATTGAAATGGATGGTTGTATTGACAATGGCAATCGGATTCCTGCTTTTTTTGTAGCAGTCCAATTTCTGAGTAATAAACAGCAGTTAAAGTGGTAAAAGAGCTGCCTTCTGCCTGGATTTCCATCTTTGTGGTCATTACTCACAGATGCTACTTTCCAGGAAAACACCTTTGTGCCCAGGGGGAAGCTCGCTACTCCTGAACTGTGCCATAATGCAGACAGAACATAAAAACAATGGATCTGGCAAGGAAGTGGCTGATGTTGGAGCCTGACATGTCTTGCAGCCTGAGCACACAGCTGGCAAGGAAACAATCCTGGGATCCTCATCCCTCCTCTACTACGCTGAAGACCATCACTGTCATAGAAATCATAGAATCATAGAAACATTCAGGTTGGAAAAGACCCTTGGGATCAAGTCCAACGTATAACCCTACTCTACAGAGTACACACCTAAATCATATCCCCCAACACTACATCTAAAATTACTTTTAAACACCTCCAGGGAAGGTGACTCAACCACCTCCCTGGGCAGCCTATTCCTATGCCTAACTACTCTTTGTGGGAAAAATTTTTTTCCAACATCCAGATCAGACTGGAACATCTTCCAGCAAAATGTCTGTTCTCTTCCATACTGAACAAACGTGGAAAAGAAACTCCTGCTCAACCAGATACTAACATCCTATGAAGTTCATACCGGCCACAGGGGGCTTTGCTGCTAGTTCAGAGGAAGGATAGCAACAAACTTGGTTTATGAGCCACTCCTCATAGGACTTACTTTCCAGCCCTTTCACCAGCTTTGTTGCTCTCCTTTGTACTCGCTCCAGCACCTCAACATCCCTCTTGTATTGAGGTGCCCAAAACTGGACACAGTGCTCAAGGTGAGGCCTCACCAGTGCTGAGTAAAGGAGGACAAATACCTTCCTACTCCTGCTGGTCACATTATTTCTAATACAAGCCAGGATACCATTGGCCTTCTTGGCCACCTGGGCACACTGCTGGCTCATATTCAGATGTTTGTCTATTAGAATCCCCAGGTCCCTTTCTTCCAGGCAGCTTTCCAGCCACACTTCCCCAAGCCTGTAGCGTTGCATGGGGTTGTTGTGGCCCTAGTGCAGGACCTGCCACTTGGCCCTGTTGAGGCTCACCTCATTAACCCAACTTGGTGTCATCTGCAAACTTACTGATGACACCTTCAATGTCCTTATCAAGGTCATCAATAAAGATGTTAAAAGAAGTGGTCTCAGTGCTGAGCCCTGAGGAACACGAATTGGGACCAGCCACCAGCTGGATTTAACTCCATTGACCACCACTCTTTGGGCCTGTCTGTCCAGCCAGTGCTTTATTCAGCAGATGGTATGCTCATCCAGGTCACGATCTGACAGTTTTTAGGAGTATTCTATGTGAAGGAGTGTCAAATTCTTTTTGAAAGTCTAGATAGACAATATCCACTGACTTTCCCTCGTCCAATAATCAGGTCATCTTGTCATAGAAGGAGATTGGGTTTGTCAAGTAGGACCTGCCTTTCATAAATCCATGCTGGGTCTGCCTGATCCCCGAGTTGTCCTCTAATTGGCGTGTGATGGCACTTGAGATGATCACATATTTTTAACTGAACTCAGTGCTAGGCTGAGGCATGTTCTGACCATAGTTAGCAAACTGAACCCCTCAGAAAACTTGAGCAGAGACATACCTGTTTGGGGTTTTTTGATCTACTGAAGATTTTTGCCTGAAATCCTTAGAACTTAAGGCATTTTCTCTGACCTATTCCACTAGGCAACACTCTTAGTCTGGTTTAGACTGGTTTATGACCAGTCCTGTAAAGAGCAGGGAGCTAGACTCAGAGATCCTTGTGTATTCACAGAATCACAAAATCGTTATGGTTGGAAAGGATCTCCAGGGTCATCAAGTCCAACCTTTTTCCCAGCATTTCTCTAACCACTACACCATATCCTCAAGCGCCACATCTACTTGCTCTTTAAACTCCTCCAGGGATGGCGACTCCACCACCT
>NW_009699361.1:4528-18359 GCF_000703405.1 Apaloderma vittatum | reverse complement strand
TTGCCATGGCGACGGGCTGCGGCCTGAGGGAGCGGGAAGGCCGCGCCGGGCCCCGGGGAAAAGGAATTTAGAAAGGAGAACAATTTTGAGGTAAAAAAAAGTTGGATTTAGGGAAAATCCTGATGCGAAGGGAGGGGAAAAGGCCATCTCGGGGCACGTTTAGGGCTCGCCGTGGAGAAGGACAAGCGGGCAGGGCCTCGCTGCGGGCGGGCTCGCTCCTTCCCCCGAAAGGAATAAAAACGCTCCAGGGCCGGGTGGGTTTGGTGGAGGTGAAGGGGTTTTCCCTTTCTCTGGAAGAGTTTGAGTAGGTTTTTGTAAGGCAGGCTTTGTGTTTTGAAACGGAGAAGCGACTGTTCCTCTTACTTGTGGACTGGGAGGAGGAAGGGTTAGTCTTTTTGTGGGGTTTTTTTATAGCACTGCCTACTACAACGGGGGTTTTCTCTCATCTGATGCTTTATTTAGTTTCTTCAGTGCTTACTACGCGTACTATGCTTACACCTGGAATATGCAGAATGCTTTTTGAGCTGGTATCCGAAAGCAAGTGGAGTCTAAACAGGAAAAGATTCGAAATGCACGGGGAAAGGATAAAACGCACAACTAAGGGCCTAATAAAACCATGTGGGGTTTTCTATTTCAGTAAAAGGTCCAAAGACTTAAAGAGAAGCTTTGAGGGGCCATCCCCAGTGCTTCTGCCCTGATGGTGAGCAGAATTTATTATACCTGCATATAAACACACAGACTTCTTTTTTCCCCGCACCTTAACCTCTTCTCACCTTCCCTTTTGAAAGCTAAAAAACTCCAATCTAAACAGAGACTTCCACTAGTATAAATGCTGGTGTTCCATAACGTATACATCTGTCGTGAAGAATAACCTGCCTTCTGCCCGTCAGCTTGTGTAGAATTGCTTTCAGCATCAGGTAGAGATGTATTTAACATTTTTCATGGTGATACAAAGAATTTCCGTAGTGATATAAAGCCTTCACAGCAAAACTGGTTTAGTGATGGCAATGATACAATACTTAGGTTGTCAAAACATCATCGGAAATCACTGTTGGTTTTTTTTTTTGCAGACCCATCCATTTTTTTTCCTTTTTTCCTTTTTTTTTTTTCCCCCAGAGCTAGGTTATACTCCCCGGATTTAGACTATCAAGACTGAGGTGTGGAAGAGCACCAAACTGATTGAGAACCACAAAACAGGTTGTCGGCAATGAGGAGGAGTCTTGCCTACTTCATGCATTTTAGATTTTTGGACTTTGGAAGGGTCTTTTTATATAGTAAGGAAGTTTCTATGGCTTTGATCTACCGTTTGTTATCGTGGCTAACCGTCTAAGATTAAAAATTGTTAGCAGAAAAATAATTTGAAGTTTGAAATTGCAGTAGTTTGGAAAGTAAACCCAAAACTGTTAAACATCCCATTCGCACACCAGGAGCACAAAACAGGAACAATACAAAAAGAGAGGCAATTTGTGTAATATTCAGTTGCAGTGGCTTTACATAAATAATTAAAAATTCTGATGCTTTTTTCTTTTCTCAGCACATGCATGCTGGATGTGAGAAGGTTTGTCACCGCGATAGAAACAGAAGTCAGATGTGAAAGTGGCTTTAAAACTGGGCAAGATAAATGAACGAAAGGCTGTATGTGATAGATAACAACAATGTGGCTATTTTTCAAGATAGAAGGACAAGCAAAAATCATGTCAGATTACACACCAGAGGAGTGTGCCCTGTAAATTTGGATCAAGTCGTTGGGTTTTTTTTTCCCTTGGGGCATGGGAAAGGGCTGCCACTCAAAAATCACTGATGTTCTGCTGTTTGTGACACCTGAAGAGGAACATTCTTCTCTCTCCCTGCTCTATGCAAACACTTTATCGTGGCTCAGGCTGCTGGTTTTCTAATTTCTGCACAAAATTAGACTTCACAAGCTGATTAGAACTCATTATGGCTGGAGAAGTTTGTGCATAGTCCCTCTCATTAGTATTTCCATGCAAAGGGGGAAATAAAGTTGCCATAAAATTTTGAAGATGTTTTTGCCACTTGATTCTAATGATGTTAAGATAAAAGGCATCGGCCACACAAATAAAGCTGGATTTTGTGTTACAAATTGCCTGTTCAAATTTTGTGTTAATTGTGAACGCCTCCCCCTTCTAGGACCTTATTTTATGGGGTTTTAGACAACATTTTTGGCGTGGAATCCAGTCTCACGTCCCATGATAATTTTTGCAGATACTACAGCTCAAAATGCGATTATTGGCAGCTTTCAGCCTAGTCCGTGCTGGTTACAGAAGGACGTCATTAACACCTCCAGATCCTGCAAGCCTGATCCCGTGTAACGTGTAATTTATCCCGTTGATTTATATGCGTAGAGCGTGAGTAAGATGCTAAAAGCAGGATTAGAAGAGGCTGAATCAGACTGTAAAGTGCCTCGATGTTTAAAGGCTCTTCATGAGCGCTCTTGTTGGGGTGATGATAATTATGCCAGAAGGAGTATCACAGAAACTCGTTGGCACCTGAGTGAGTGAAAGGGAGAAGTCATTTCCTTGCACGGAGAAGGATCTCATCCAAGAACCTTAAGTAGATTCCCTGTTCGAAGCTCGGTAAAGCAGAAACGCCCACGCTGGAGTTAAATGGAGCCGTGCGCTTGTCAAGCGTTCATCAAAGGTCCCTGAGCCGTATAAATATTCATAAACTCGCCTGAGTAATGTGACTGTTCTTAGTTATATTTTCAAGGCTACCGTGTGCAACTTGGCGAATGGCCGTGGCGGCGAATGGCAGCGTCACACATTTCGGCTCTGTGGCTGCCGGGAGCATCCAGCACTGAAGGGCTCAGATACGAAGAGTGTTACAAGAGGGGGATGAAAACAGGGGCTGTGGAGCGCAGGAATTTAGGGGAGACACAATATGCCGAGGAGAGGATGTTGCCTCGTGCAGAGGACAGTTCAGTCCTATATCCAATCCTCAAAGCAGATTTTAGGGAGGCATTTTTCTTTTCTTTGGGCTCAAGTTGTGCTGAGGGAGGTTTAGGTTGGATGTTAGGAAAAAATTCTTTATTGAACGAGTGATGAGGCATCGAAACAGGGAAATGGTGGAGTCACCATGGCTGGAGGTGTTCAAAAAATGTGTAGATGTGGCTCCTGGGGACAGGGTTTAGTGGTCATGGAGGTGTTGGGTTGGCGTTGATGATCTTAGAGCTCTTTTCCAACCTTCTTCATTCTGTGATTCTCCATCCTTCTCCTAGCACAAGCCTCTCTGACTGGGTCTATCGAACTGTACCCCAAAACCTTTCAAATCAAGACCTGAGGCAGGTGATACCATCCACAGCAATTCCTATTTTACCAAAATCAGGATATTTGCTTTCTCATGGCAGTGCATTAAGACGAAGCTTGTCTGTACCCAGTGGTTTTTACCCTGACAGCAGGCAACATGCGTAAGTGTCTCCGAGCACCTGCAGCTTTCAACCCCTTGTGTTAACATGCGATTAAACTGGCATCAGTTTGCACTAGTTTTGTGTTGCCTGATCTAGTCCCTGCCCACGACAGGGAGGTTGGATTGAATGATCTTTAAGGTCCTTTCCAGCCTAGGCCATTCTAGGATTCTAATTTACAGGGCTGGAACTGGTACGGGAAGAGAGAAACCTGCTGCTCAGCCATTCCTGGGGGAAAATGGGACACTGGGAAAACTTGTCAGGGTTAGCTTAATGATTGGACTCGATGTTCTTAAAGGTTTTCTCCAATCTGTGATTCTGTGAAAAGTGTGGAAGCAGAGCTGAGCTTAAGAAGTATTCCAGTCATCTGAGCTTAATTCACCCTTGTATGTGAATCAGAGCTGTCATCAGCTGGAAAATGTCTGTGGTAAACGTGCACCGGTTTAAGCAGAAAAATCAAATGAATGTCTATCACGGGAGGGAGACTTTCCTAAAGCACAAATGGCACGTGCCTCAGTCTCGTTGACTTTCAAAGGAATCTGTGCCTCTGTGCTTCGGAATTCTTCTCATGCTTTTAAAAAAAAAAAAAAAAAGAAAAAGGAAAAGCAAATGCGTGACAATTCATTGTTTACACTTGTAAACAGCTTCCTCTTTAGGGAAAAAAATATGGCAAGCTGTCTTTTTCTGCCACCTAATTTGCATTCGCAGAGCTCGGTATGGAGAGATTTGCATGAACTTTGTAACAGTATTTCAGCACGTTAATCTCAGTTTGGATCCTGCCTTAAAGGCTCAGTTCATTTCCTTAAATGCTGACGTCTCATGTCGTTTGAGTTTCTTCCAGAGCCGCAGCTGAAGGCCAGGCAGGATACCCTGGGCTCGCTGGATCTTAGATCTCCTGTTGTACCCCATAGGACTTTATGCCCATGAACGCTGAATGTCTATATTTTAGCAACTGGGTTGAGTTCAGGTGTCTGGCTTTTTTGACTGGCTGAAGTTGGGTGACGTCATGAATCCCAGCTTTTTCTTCTGAAAAGCACCGCACTCTGTTTTCATAGAATCCTAGAATGTCTTAGGTTGGAAAGGACCTTAGAGATCATCTAAAGCAACCTCCCTGCCATGGGCAGGGACGCCTCTCAACCAGCCCAGGTTGCTCGAGGCCTTGAACACCTCCAGGGAGGGGGCAACCACAACCCCTCTGGGCAATCTAATCCAGAGTCTTTCCACCCTCGTACCGAAGATTTTTTTCACAAGATCCAATCTAAACCTCTTCTCCTTCAACTTAAACCCATTTCCCCTTGTCCTATTGATGGACACTCTTGTCAAAAGTCCCTCCTCAGCCTTCCTGTAGGTTCCCTTCAGGTATTGGAAGGATTTGAGGTCTTTGAAGCTCCTGTTAACGTTTTCTGTACTCAGGGCATCCATAGAAGGTACATACCGACTCTTGGACTTGCTTTGACCTCGGTTGGCTGGAATTGAGGCATTTATGGGGAGCAGCCTTATTTCTGGGTATTGTACCACTCACTGGAGTCACCCATCCTTAGGACATAGGCTCCCTAAATAAAATTTAGAAGGAGGAGTTAAACCGGAGGATGACAGCCACAAAATATTGGCTCACTCCAGTGCTTTAACAGGCAGCACGGAGTCCATCTGGGACATGGTGAGAACAGGAGCAGTTCTCCTCTGATTTTGGTCCTCTTGTAGCTCCCTCCCCGTGAAGGCAGCTGTGAAAAGATTTGGAGGAGAACAAACTGCTCATTCTCTCTTCTAACCAACTCTTTTGGGGAAGGAGGAGGGAGGGCACTGGCCGGTTGCAGTTAAGAATCTGTACGTCAAATCGTGATACTGCTGTTGTACAACAAACCAGTTTTCTTTTTTTTTTTGAAATATTTGCATTTTATGTGGCTTGGCAGTGTCCAAAGCCATTGGGTGAATTAGGCAAGACTCTCCACGTGATAGCAGCTACCTTGTGCAGAGAGGTGGCCATAAATCACAATCTCTGAGTTGTCAGCATCGGTTTGCTAATGTGTCCAGCTAAAAAGCCGGGACTTCCTCCTGTCTGTATTCATGCTGCTGAAGTTTATCACCACTGATGCCAAGTACCAGCTCCTGGTGTGTATTCACCCTTCCCGCTCCTACTGTTTTGAGTGTAAGACTGGATGGAGACTGGCCAGAGACTGTTCACCTACTGCAGGAATGGAAGTCCTGGGTGGCTCAAGGCAAGTTTTGAACGCAAAATATTGTCGGGAAGCAGAAACTGGCTGGAAAGCAGCCTCATCTGAGTCTGTGAGGGATAAGGAATTTTTTTTTTACACAAAACTGCCGGTGGGGATGGAGTTAGAGGGACAAGCTATTGCCCGTGTGTCACCCTTTCCTTATAATCACAGAATTCCAGAATTGCCCAGATTGGAAGAAACCTGTAAGATTATTGAGTCCAACCATTAACTCAACACTGACAAGCCTTCATCTGAACTCCGTCCCTGAGCGCCGTGTCTGCACGACTCTTCATAGAATCATAGAACAATTCAGGTTGGAAAAGACCCTTGGGATCGAGTCCAACCATTGACCCTACACTACAAGTTCACCCCTAAACCGTATCTACCAACACCACATCTAAGAGACATCTAAGAGACACTTAAAACACGTCCAGGGATGGCGACTCAACCACTCTTAAATCCCTCCAGGGACGAGGACTCCACCCCTGCCCCGGGCAACCCATTCCAACGCCTGAGAACCCTTCCAGTAAAGAAATTTTTCCCCATATCCAACCTAAACCTCCCTTGGCACAAGTTGAGCCCATTTCTTCTTGTTCTGTCACTTGTTACTTGGCTGAACAGACCAATCCCCAAATATAACTCCCAGTTTAGGGAAGAAAGCACCCACACACCGTTCATTCACTGGGCCTTATGTAATTACACAGTAATTGATTTCTGAGCCTGGAAGACGATACATCCCACCCCGTGCTCTCTAAAACCCTCGCCCATCCAGTTGTGCCCTCCTTGTCGTGGGTTGGGAAAGCAATTTTCTCTTACTGCTGCTCTTGGGAACTTAGAACAAAAGGGGGAAACCAGGGGGAGCAAGCAGAAAGTCTCAGTGGTAAGCAGGCACAGATATATTAAAATGGCAAATGTTAAAAGAATTTTTTTAAAAACTGAACACTTGAAATATCTCCAGTTGCTCTGCACCAACAGGAGGGAACACAGCTACTGTTTTCTTCCTTGATCTCTGGGAAAATTGCATGTTTAGCCCAAACCTATGCAAATTTTTCCACCTAGCCTGGAAATGAGACACTTTCTGCTCCTGTAAAGAAACCATTGTTACATTTCTCTCATTTACTGCAGGAAAGATGAAAGAGATCAAGTCATTATTTACTTGGCACATGTCTTTTGTTACTTTTCTGGATATCAGTTAATTACCAGCAAGCTAATCAACTTACACCTCAGCCAAACTCTCTCTTTTCATGAGGCTGCTCGGACAGTTCAGGTTGGCTTTCTTAGCATAGCTTGGATATTTCAGACCTGTGAACTAAGAAGGGGATATGAAGGAAATGCAAGGAGATAATACGTTCCCTCTTGCGAGGGTGGCTTCTATCCTGTGGTCATTCCTGCAACAGGTGTTTGATGATCAACCTCAGTAGGGGAGCTCATTACTAGACGGGTTAAAAAAGAAATATTCCGGAGCTTTTGTACCACTGACCCAACTTTCTTGGTGGCATCAGTGAATCACGTTAGCTTGGATTACACAGAATCGCAGAATGTTAGGATTGCAGAAAGCTGCTGCTTTATCCGCTGGGGGGAGGCCCTCACGCTTCATGTTGGCTTCATGTTGGCTTGGAAGGAGAGTTGGCTTCTGGGCATGGTAGCCCAGGTGTTGGGCACACCACACTTCATACCTGTGTCACACCAGAACTGTAGGTTCTGAATTCTGTCTGTGCTAAGGCGTCATGGCTGCAGTGGTAAGTTAATGTGATATAATGCTGAATTACTGTCTCGGGTGATATCTCAGGTGACAGGACAAGAGAATATGGCTTCACGTTGCTCCAGCGGAGGTTTAGATTGGATATTAGGAAAAAATTCTTGACTAAAGGGTTGTGAAGCCCTGGCTTGGGCTGCCCAGGGCAGGGGTGGAGTCCCCATCCCTGGAGGGATTTAAAAGCTGGTAGATGTGGTGCTCAGGGACATGGGGCAGTGGTGACCTGGCAGGGCTGGGTTAATGGTTGGGCTCAATGATCTTAAAAGTCTTTTCCAACTGAAACAATTCCATGATTCTATGATCTTTCTGTACCAAGTACTGAACGTGGCAACTACGGACAGTCTGAATCACTCAATGGTTTTCTGAGTCCAAATGCCACAGCAGGCAAGACCTAAAAGTTAGGCAAGGGTTTAAACTTGACCCAGCATGCTTAGCACAAACCCTCAGTGCAGGCTGCATGGTTTCTGTGATCCCTATTAATAGTTTTGTAGCTTTCTTGTAGAACCTGGAGCGTGACTGTCTCGGGAAAAGCATACATGACTGCCCTGTAGACTAGACTTGCCGAACCAAATCTAGGTTTCTCACTTGTAAAATAAGAGAAGGGCCCGTGGCATAAACACAACTGGTTCTGGGGGTGGCTGAACGAGGTCAGGGCCCTGTGCTGCTCCAGGACTGAATTCTCTGCATCACGTCTGCTCCCTAAACCACATGCCCAGTTCACGAACGGGTAAGGCTGACATAGGGTAGGGGACTGATGATGCTGGAACCAGAAGGGAATAGCATTTAGTAAGGCTCCAGCATAGATTGTTTTCTCTGCCTGTCTTCCTAAAGGAAGTTGTGATGCGCTCAGAGAACTCAGCAGTGTTTCAGGTTGAATTAATTTTATTTTAAATGTCATCGGAGCAAAGATACTGTTTACTACTCAGTGCTCCTGAGGTACCAGAACCAACCAGAAACAGTTTAACACCTTCCTTCTTGCGTCTCCCTTTTAAAAGGAGCTTTTCTACCCACTGCTTCCATTGCCAGAGACTGCAGTATTCACATGACCGTCTCCGTTTTTGAAGCCAACGCTCTCTGAAGGCTTTGGAGGGCAGACTGCTAATCTCTCGACAAGCAAGTGCATTTCTTGACAGTGTGATTGGTGTTGGCCCGTCACCCTTAATGGCTTGGCCTTCTGACAGCTGGCAGTGATTTTCTGATGGCTGGAGCCCCAGTCACATGCCCCCTGACAGCAGCAGAATAATATTCTCAGGCCTGCAATAATGGCAGATGCGTTTCGTAAGCTCATGAATAAAATTCCCTTCTCTGTCGCTTTTTATAACTCTGACATGCTTTTCTGTTGCCCAGTCTCTCCTTTTTCTTTTTTTTTTTAAACCTCCCTCCCCACCTATTGCTCCTGCTCTATTATTATTTCCCTCGTGTTATCGGAGTGGCAGAGACGGACGCTGCTGATTTCTTCCCTGCTCAAGACTCAATGGTCTTTGAGCAATATTCCCCAGATATTGTTGGCAGGAGCCTGACTCCTGTGTGAAACTGCCGTGCGGAGCCCTTCTTATTTTGCTCCTACCAGCTCCTAACAATGGTGGTTCCGTCTTCCATCGCCCTCCCTTGCCAGCTTTGATATTTATTTTCAAAACATGCCTTTGCCTCTTGTGTTTTCTCAGGAAAGTTTGGGCTTGGTTCCACAAGCCTGACGTGCCTCCTAATTCAAAGCACGGAGAGGAACCTCGGTGACAGGGAGGCAAGGGAAAAGGGGGAGCCACAGTGTAAAAGCTGATTTTTATTTTTGCCTTAGCTCATGGAAAGTGTGATTTGCCCTGAGCTGGGTAGGAGGAGGTGGCTGGGGTTTATAGCTCTGCTACTCATTGGAGCAGGAGTTGAGAAAACAGAGCCTGGGAATTTTCTTAATGGGACTTATTATCCCAGAGAAACCAGCGTAGGAGGGAGAGGCACGTGGGGAAACTCCTGTTTCGCCACTCTGGGATAAAAGATTAATGTTTAATTCTCTAGGGGTTCTGGTAAAAAATAGGAAAATAGATTATCTTCCTGTTGGAAGTACCCCCTTCAAAAAGGGGGCGCGTCACGAAGCAAACAGTCCTGCTGCTTTTCCAAAGGCTGTGGGTACCATTGTGCATCGAGACTCCCACCCCAGCCACCCGCTCCTGTTCTGTGATACCTGTTCTACGACTGCATTCATTTAGCAGCAGGGAGCTGTGTTCCATGGGTCCAGCTCCAGGGCTGAAGCGGTTCCCAGGCTGTGCCCACTCTCTGAAAAGAGAGCTCAGGCTCCTAAATCTTGCGGGACGGACGCTTTGCTGGCTCTGAGCCTGCCTGCAGGAGAAGTTCAGAACTTCCACGCTGTGTTTAGGGATAGCTGAGCTGAGAAAAATCACAGAATCATAGAATCACAGAATCACAGAATCATAGAACAGTTTTGGCTGGAAGAGACCTTCAAGGTCATTGAGTCCAACCTTTCCCTAGCCCTATCAACACCACTGACCCATGTCCTTCAAGGCAACATCCACCCGTCTCTTAAACATCTCCAGGGATGACGACACATCCACCTTCCTGTTCCAATGGCTGACAGCCCTCAGTAAAGAAATTATTCCTAATATCCAACCTGAACCTCCCCTGGCGCAACTTAAGGCCATTTCCCCTCGTCCTATCACTCTCCACTAGGGAGAACAGAGCAACCCCCACCCTGCCTTCAGGCAGCTGTAGAGAGCGATGAGGTCTCCCCTCAATCTCCTCCAGGCTAAACAGCCCCAGATCCCTCAGCTTTTCTTCATAAAACTTATGTTGAGGTTGGATTAAATGATCCCTAAGGTCCCTTCCAGCCTAGGCCATTCTATGATTCTGTGATTCTGTGATTCTATGATTCTATGATTCTCTTTCCCAGCTTGGCAGCCCACCTCTGTACCTTCTCCAGCCCCTCAATGTCCCTCCTGTAGTGAGGGGCCCAAAACTGGGCACAATACTCAAGGTGTGGCCTCACCAAAGCTGAGTAGAGGGGAATGATCACCTCCCTACTCCTGCTGACAACACTTCCTGATCCAGGCCAGGAAACACTCCCTCGGCAGTTCCCCGTCCTCCTCTTGTGAACAAGAGCTGGGACCTGAGTGACTACACCCACCGTGGGCCATGGTCATTCCTTTCAGTGCTGTGCCCCAGGCTGTGCCCACGGATGGGAAGAACACGGGCATCAGCCTGGTCCTGAAAATGGACTTTAGTCCAACAGTCTTTGGGACGGTTTATATGTAGGTTGCACATCTGGAGACGAAGACCTTCAGTATTCCTAAATCTTGTTGTAAAGGACACCCACAGCCGTAGCATGAAACTCCTTTTGCTCACAGAAGTGATGTCTGGTTTAGGTGTTCGCAGAGTAACTTGGGTGTGCGGTGCTTGTAAGGGAGAGGAATATGAGGCTCCTGCATTGCATGAGCTGTTCTGGGATCAGCTCTGATTTCATCTTTATATTACTTACTAGGGGCACTAGTTCCTAGTGGCTTCTGCTGGTGAGGAAGGAAAGTAGGACAGCTCTACATCCCAGCTGAGCTGAGGTCAACGCTGGGAGCCCTTCTGTGCACTGCAGGACCTCTATTCCTGGGGTTCCCATGAAAAACCCGCCAGCTGCTGTAGCCTGAGCTCTCCCAAAGGCAAAAATATGCTTTTGGGAAGTGTTTGAGACAACTCCAGAACAGCTTCTTTTGAAGGCAAGGCAATTGCTGGAGGTACCTGTTCAGCCAGGGGGGCAAGCTGAAACACGTGGCTTCCTGGAGCCCCCGTCTCTGTTCTTGGGAGCGTGGTTAGGGCAAGCTGCTGTTCCGTTCCGTGTGGGTGTCTCAAATCAGGAAAAATACCCATAGTTTCCTCCCATTGCTGCACTGTGCTGGTGCTGGCAAGGGCTTGCCACAGGAGATCTGACTTTATTTTATACAAAGACTTCCACATGGTCTGTCTTCCGAGATGCTTGCAGTGACCTCACTGACCGTTTGTGAAATATTCTCTGGAAGATGATCTGGCTCCTCAGAGGGACTTGATCCACCTTGGTTTTCTTTTTTCTGCTGTAGGATGAAGCAGACCAGAATCCAGCCCTCTCCTGGGCTCTGGGCATTGTAGCGCCACTGACCTTTCTTGTCTTCTGTAAAGGAGAGAGGCCTTGAGGAGTGGAGATAGAGGATGCAGCGCCGAGGAGCGCAGGCATGGTATGAGAAAAGGTGGGATGTGAGCCAGCGCTGGAGACCTCATGGCTGAAAACAGCTCACCCTTGGGCAGTTATAGAAATGCAGACCTCGATCTGGGCAAAGCTGGTTTTAGGGGCAACAAAGAAAACGAAGAAATAGTGTCTAAGATGCATATGTATAGTAAATTCGAATGTAACTCAGACCTGTAGACTTCTGAAGAAAGAGAAGGGTGTAAAAGTGGATTAAAAAGCAAATAAAAATGACCTAAAATGGATTTTAGAGTGAGGAAGGCTAGACTAGCAATATCAACAGTGTTTTCTTCCCAGTGAAGTGCACCAGAGGCTCATGATTTCTGCTGTCACCTTGTCTGGCAGTCCAGGCTTACTGATTTTAAGACCCAATGCAATAACTGAAAAGTGAACATAAGACCAGAAAAAAGGGGTAGAAACTCAACTAATGTGATTTTAATTGTATTACTACTATTACTGAGACTTTTTTCTGTATAGCATTACTCTAGGTGGACTTCTTATTCTTTCTTTTGTTCTAGTAATCAGATCGATACTCTTGATGATTCTTGAATTAGAGGGTGAAATTTTCAATTATACTAACAATAAGTTCTTGGCTCTACCTACATATGTGCTGCATTTCCTCTTTGCAGTTGCGCAACATTTGAGTTATAACACTTCAGAAGCTGAATTTTTTTATGAAATACAAATATCTACGGAGTAGGTGTTTCTATCCGAGCTGGTTACTAGAGGTGCCCATTATTGTCAACGGAGGCTGTAATTTAGTCTTAAAGTAGAAGTCTAGAAAAGGGTGAGATTAATCCCGCTGTAAGACTGTCTCCGTTATTTCTGTTAACTGTGCACAGAGCCCAGGCTGACTAGCTTAGGCAGAATTGGGTTTAGACTTGAAATGATGTGAATCCAGGTCAGATGTACACGTTGTTCTCACTTCCCACGATTTTGTCTGCAGACCTGAGATGTCCTTGAGAGAGGTGATCCTGGAAACCCTTCCGAGAAGGTTCCGTTGTTCCGTTGTCCGTTGTTCAGGTAGAAGGAGCATGCGTTAGCTGACCAGGTGAGTGGGATCAGGTTCCATTTGGGAAGCTCGGGTTTCCTCAGGGTTTCCTCAAGCCAACACCTCAGCATTTAAGTAAGTGAATTTGGATGTGAGGGTGGGCTCTAGCTGATGCTCTGAGCAGCTTAGGCAGAGCTATGCCGGTCACATCTATATTGAATTTCGGGCTGAATTTTGAGTTAATATCAGGCTGAATTTGTTAGCATGACTTCCCAGTTAGTTATCTTATCTGAGGCACCTAAAAAGACCTGATACTCAGAAAAACACTATTCCTTTCCAAGCTCATTTGAGACACTGATGTTACGGAGAGCTGCCACATCAACACACGAGCTTCTGTGGGCAGGTGGCTACAATTCCAGGGAAGGACATTGCGCACCAGTGTGTCTAGGCTGGAGCTCAGGCTTTGGAGATTATTTCCCACCTGTCTGAAGCATCTGTCACCAGACATAACTCACTGTTCATTTATTGGGCATATTTACATTAACCCCTTGCTGGCTGGTAAAACCTACTGCCCTGGCCCTGCTCGGATACAGACCTTAGAGCCCCTCTCCAGGGCCCCCGATTTATCATAGAATCGTTTAGGTTGGAAAAGACCCTTAAGATCACTGAGTCCAGCTGTTAACCCAGCACTGCCAGCCCCACCACTGACCCATGTCGCTGAGCACCACATCTAACCCAGCTTTTAAATCCCTCCACGGATCCACTGGGCACCTTGACAACTCTTTAGTGAAGAAATTCTTGCTGATACCCAACCTAAACCTCTCTTGGAGCATCTTGAGGCTGTTTCCTCTTGTCCCATCACCTGGGCAGATGGGTTCCTATTATAAGGGACTTTCATGCTGGGACTCTACGTGTCTTGTGAGAAGAATTGCAGGAGGGGCCTGCAGCATTCACAGATGGAGTAGAGACAGTTCAGCTCAGAGATTAGGCTTTGAATCCTGACATCTTCTGCATCTCAGGTCATTTTCCACATCCCAAGACATCTTTCACATCTCTAGAGCCTTTATTTCTCCATGAGGCTATGGTTTCCATCCTGCACTCCTTCTGCTCTTCATCATCCCTTCTTGGCTTAGGACTGGCATCGAGCAGGAGCTCTCAGGATGGTTTGCACCTTCCACATGTGTTACCCTATGGATGGAGAATGCGTCCCAGTGCTCTGCGACAGATGGCAAGGCGA
>NW_009699361.1:1079-4507 GCF_000703405.1 Apaloderma vittatum | reverse complement strand
AACGTCATTTACCAGTGCAGTCAGGACAGGGGGAACAAAAAGGTCTTTCCACCAAGAGAGTTTCTCTGCATGAAGAGGCACCTGTTCACCAAAACGGGAAAACCTACAACTTTGCCTTTGCTTTTTAATTAGAAATTAAAATTTGCAGGGCAGAGGGGCCATTCCGCGGCACACCCTGTGTTAATCAATTGCCCCACATACCTTTTTTTTTTTTTTAATTAAGCACGCAGCTGGAGTGAATTAGGGCAGGGAAACTGGGCTTGCAGGTGATTGTGGGGCGATGTCATGAAAGCTGGCAGTCAGGAGCTCTCGAGTCCGTCGCTATCTCAGCCACAAAACCTTCAGTTTCACCTTGGGAGAATTTGTAGCCTTGAATCTTTACGTATCCCTCAATGTCTTCAGGATGGGCACTACCAGTAACTTTACCCAGTACCTTCCCCCTGCAAAGAGATACTGCTGTAACACTGCAACTGTTAGAAATATTCTGTGTGCAGCTGGGTAGAAGGTAGTTATCTAAAAGTTGTCCCATAGGATAGGGAAGATGAAGCTCACTGAATCAGAATCGTTTGTGGTTTAAATCCGCTAAGGATTAATTCATCTCTACCTGACTGATTCAGAAGGGTTTGTTTAGTCCATCTTTGCTTCAAACAAAAGTTCCTTTGTGCTAAACAGGAATGTATTTTTGCCTGCGTCAGGTCTAAAATTGGTTAGCAGCAAATATAAGGGTTGCTAATAGGAGCATTTTGTCAAGAAACGTCCTGTGTTGGGGCGGGATCATTTGTGAAAGTTATTTCACATAATGCTGTGATATGGCTGGAGTGTTTGCTGATTATTGGACACGACTCTGAGAACCCCAAGGCCTAGTGAGGATTCCTGAACAGACACTTTTTCATCTCAAAAGGCCTGACATTCCTTAGAACTATTCAGGGGAGGTTTAGATTAGATATTAGGAAAAATTTCTTTATTGAAAGAGAGGCAAAGCATTGGAACAGGCTGTCCAGGGAAGTGGAGGTGTCCCTGGAGATGTTCAAAAAATGTGTAGAGGTGGCACTTGGGGACATGGTTTATTGGTCATGGTGGTGTTGTGTAGATGTTTGGACTTGATGATCTTAGAGGTCTTTTCCAACCTTAATGATGCTATGGTTCTAGTTTTTCTTTGCACTGAAGACCAGCATTTGTATCTAAGCTCAGAGCCTTACCAAGCTGCCCAATGGACGGGTAGTCCCTCCTGCCCAAAATGTGTGGTTTGACAGGAGAGACAAGAGGTGAGGGAGTCAGGACATCCACAGGTTGTCCACTTCTGTGCTACAGGGCAGGTCAAGTGACTGAAAGACCAGAGCTTTTGTCTCTGATGACCAGCCTCATCCAACCCGTCGCACATGTTCTTCTTGTTTCTTGCTCTGCTGCTTCAGATGTGTACTCAGGATGACCTGTTGGTGGCCACCATGTGAGCCCCAGGGACAGTCCTTCTCACTTGCTCTTAGAGAAGCTTGCACCCGTGTCCCACATCGCAGAAGAGCTGGGTGAACCAGGGGTTTGCTTCCTACTGTATCTCAGCATGGTGGCACTTGTTGAAGCAGCTCACTGATTCTCTACATAAAGCCTATAGAATTTTCCATCTTTTTTTTTCTTTTTTTCCTGTAAATGATGCAGCAGGTTCTTATTTTCCAACTTTTTTTTTTTTTTTACAGCCGAGACAGTTAGAAATGTACTTACAAACTCAGCCTGAGAATCCCCTGTATTTGCACAAAACCAAATGCCGGGACTTACCCCATTTCCAGCCCTGCCTCAGTGTAGGATGTGCAGCAGCACAGAGGAAGATGAAAAACACTGAAAGGCTCAACAGACAATGATTTAGTGACTCACATTTGGCGAAAGCCTCGCAACCAGCTTCATGTGAGACTGCAGGAATTTAACTGCCTCAGCCCGCTTTGCATCTAAGGCAGAGAAACCACAGTCCCTTCTGCTTCCAGTGGCAAATGTTGTGCTTTGTTAATCAAGTGTATCAACTGCTTTTTGGTATTTGCAGCACGTAAAAATCAATATGCCACTTACTTATCCTCTCTGACCGTCATCCCAGACATTTCTGCTCTGCTGTTACATGCAGCAAGTTTACCTCCTTCAAGCAGAACACTATTTTCTGCCTGAACGCTACAAATACTCCAACGTTACGGCCCCATCTAAATTATAGGTGCGTGAAAAGGATGTGTGAAGGGTGTTACAGGATGAGTGGCTTGTGAAAGCAGAGTAGTGGTCTCCACGAAGAAGAACATCCTTTCTGAAGAAGAATATCCCTTCTATTTCCACAGCCTTAAGCTTTTACTGAGAGCCAGATTTTGATCCATACGTCTCAACTGTAAGATGTTTGTCTTGGAGGTGTGGTGGAACAGGTGATGACAAGATGAGATCTAAGAGCCAAGAATCCCTCATGTAGGTCTATCCTATCTGACCTGCAGCACAGTAGACTATTTTGGGGCTGAGGAGCCAAGCTGTTGTGCACAATATATGAAAAATATTGTGGCCTTGGCCTGTGGGCCTGTGGTCTTTAAAAATGGGAGGTGCATGGAAAGGGAGCAAGGGAGAGAAAAGATCATAGAGTCATAGAATCATGGAAACATGGAATCAGTCATAGAATCATAGAATCATAGATTGTTTTGGGTTGGAAAGAATTTTAAAGGTCATACAGTCTAACCTCCCTGCCGTGAGCAGGAACATCTTTAACTAGATCAGGTTGCTCAGAGTCCCATCAAGACTGACTTTGAATGTCTCCACAGATAGAGCCTCCACCTCTTCTCTGGGCAACCTGTGCCATGATGATTGAGGAAATGACTGAGAATAGAGAATGAGTTGCTTTGAAGCGTGTAATGGCCAAACTAGCACACGTAGACACCTAATTTAGATATCTAAATCTTGGAACAGGAAAATCTTGGAAGCCAAAAGCCAATGCAGATGCTAAGGGACACACAAGAGGGCTCCAGCTCCTCTTGGCAGAGTGAGGAAACTGAGGTCCCTGTGCCGTGGGAGGGCAGGCAGGTTTTACGACATGAGAGCCATCAGGGCAGCACCATGCAGGGGGCAAAGTCCTTTGGTCTCTGGGAAAGATGTGCCACCCGGAGGTGTGCCTTACGTGGCATGGAGAGTCTGAGTCCTCTCTCAAAGTGCAGCAGGCAGGGATGTCGTAGTTTTTTTCCACTGTTTATTATAGAATCATGATATGTTGGGCTGGAAGGGACCTTTAAAGGTCATCTAGTCCGGCCCCAACCTACTGCCCCAGTGGTCAGAAACCTCTTGGTTGAACCCAGAAGTTCAACTCCTTCTCCTTGCAGCAAGGACTTCTACCCAAACCTGGGAAATTTCCCCCTTGACAGCCTGCTGGTCCCAAGGATGGGGTGGGGGTGGTCTACCTTCCTCCCAGGGACACCCAGCGG
>NW_009699361.1:0-1048 GCF_000703405.1 Apaloderma vittatum | reverse complement strand
GTTCAGCAGCACAGGCACTGCATTGAAATAATCCCTGGTCCTTGCTGGGATAGTGGGATCACCCAGACAAGCCTGTTGTGGTCCTTCCTGCCCTTCTCCATCCCTACTCTGCTCGGTAGGTGAGCCCCACCGCAGTGTGTGTTCCGATCACAGAGAAACTTGTGGATTTTACCCATTTTCTCTTGCTCCATTCCCCCATGGAGGCTCAGAGGAGACCCTCGGCTTTCTCCAGTGGTTCTCCTCTGCTCTCAGCCCTGACTTCTCTGCAGTCCTGGCCGTGGTGAAGGCTGACTGCCAGCCCACCCCGGCTCCTCCTGGGGGAAGGTGCCAGCAGATGGTGCTCTAAGACCCCAAATTCAGCTCTTCTGCCCCACATCCCACAGCAGGGGTACCTTGGCACAAGCATCCCACAGCACCCTTTGTGTTCAGACTTTTCCCACCCTGGGCGCTGCATCTTGAAGATTCTCTAGGGCTTAAGACGAAGTTTCAAAGTTATTTATGCGTGTTCTAACATTTAGCTCCATCCATCCCCCAGGGGCCTTTCATACCAATAGTGTTTTTCCCTGGCAGGGGGGATTTCCAAGCTAAGATGAAAATGATATTAATTTCTTTCATCCAGAGTTGATCTGTTCTGGAGAAGCTCAACTAATTCTTTCCTCTAACTCGCTCATAAAAAAAATATGGCCTGCATGTTAGCAACATATCCTCGTGCTACATTGACTTGAGGACAACGCTTTGATGACACTCTGTTCCAGCTCAGAGATGTTCACCCTCAGGTATGGCCAAAGCCATTTTCTGATAAAAACGCAAATTTCAAGGCATAAAACCCCAACAGTTCAGCTGATGACAATGTATCCTGCATGCAGGCAAAAAAAGGCAGTGCTGGGGAGAGTGAGTTATGGCTGTGCCCCATAGTTTATGGGAGAAGTAAGGTCTGTGTTTACAAAGCAAGAAGAAGAGTGTGAGAAAGTGCTTTTAAGCTGTCAGCCCGTGGTGTCCCTTGCTTGTTTAATTATGGACTAAATATAACAGTGGTAGAGACCAGAGC
>NW_009699360.1:0-3709 GCF_000703405.1 Apaloderma vittatum | reverse complement strand
CTGATCACCTGGTTGTCCTGCATGTGTTGCATAACGGAACTCAGGATGATCTGCTCCAACAGCTTTCCTGGAATTGAAGTCAAACTGACAGGCCTTTAATTTCCTGGATCATCCTTCCACCTCTTCTTAGAGATGGGTGTCATGTTGGCTGACTTCCAATCAGCTGAGACCTCTCCAGTGAGCCAGGACTGCTGATAAATGATGGACAGTGGCTTGGTGAGCACCCCTGCCAGTTCTCTCAGGTCTCTAGGATGTACTGCATCTGGCCCCATAGGGTATCAATATGGAGCAGCAGGTCCCTGATCATCTCCTCTTGGATTATAGGGGGGACATTTTGCTCCTGGCCTCTGTCTCTTGGCTTGGGGGGTCTGGCTTCCCTCAGTACAGGTGTTACTCTTATGAAAGACTGAGGCAAAGAAGGCATTAAGTACCTCAGCCTTATCCTCATCTTTTGTTACTCTATTTCCTTCTTGGTCTAGCAGGGGATGGAGGCTCCCTCTGTTCTTTGTTTTGGAATTAATGTATTTATAAAACCTTTTCTTACAGTCCTTCACTTTAAATGCCAGATCAATTTCCACCTGGGCCTTGGACCTTCTAATAATCTCCCTACATAACCTATCGTTATCCTTATACTCACTAGGAGTGGCCTGACCTCTTTTCCAGAGGCCATAAACTCCTTTTTCTCCTCTGGGACAGGTGCATCCCACCTGTCACCTGCAGTCCAAGTGCCTCATATATCAGCCCATGACTGAAAAACCCAAAACTCTGCCTGTAGCACCATGCCTGGAGCCATAAGTTTACCTGATGGCTCTTTTCATCTTCTCGTTGGTGACTGCCACTGAAGGGATAGATGAGAAAATAATTTGTGCCCCTGATCCCTTAAGCAGCTGCCCCAAGGCTCTGAAATCTCTTTTGACTGATTTTGGGTTTCTTTCAGTAACCTCATCACCACCCACCTGAAAAACTAACAGGGGGTAATAATCAGAGGGCTTTACTATGGTGGGAAGTTTGTCCATCACATCCCTAACCCATGCCCTGGGGAGACAGCAAACTCTCTGTGAAGTGGGCCAGGACGGCATATTGGGCCCTCTGCCCCCCTTAGGAGAGAGTCACCTACCACAATGACACGTCTACTTTTTAGGGCTAGTTCTGATTGTGGGTCTCTGGTGACCCAGTCTCTTTGGCTCTTCAGGCCTGGGCAAGTCACTCACCTTTTCATCTGCCAGCGATTCCTGCAGAACGTCGTACCTGTTCTGCAAGATCAATTGGGATGATGGGGGAGGCTGGGAGGGGAGAAACCTGCTTCTCCGGGAAGGGACCTGTCTCTATTCCCCCCAATCTCCTAGGTCATCTTTCTCAGCACGGCAAAAGGATGTGGGATCTCCTGACTTCCGAGCAACCTGCCCCTCTCCCGGGAATGTCAGAGCCTTGCTCCACCAGGCTATTTCCCTTTCACACTCACTTATCGCCCTTAGCCTAGCAACTTCATTGTTTAGCTCAGCCACCATGCTGAGCAGGTCATTCACCTGTTCACATCTGATACAGGTGTTGTCTCCACCACCCATTGTTTCAAACACCAGGCTCTGGCACTCTATGCAATCGGAGGCCTGGATACCTACAAGGTTTGTGTGGGGCCTCTGTCTGGGTACCCATATTTTTTTTTAACAACAGCCTTTGGCCGAGTAACAACCATGGCTGACAAGCAACTGACACTTTGAGAGACAAGTGTCAGCATTTCAGTGAGTACTTCTCTCCCCCTCACTGCACTCGTGCCACTCTCTACGAAGATTATGGCTGCTTTTGAGTTTCCCATGGTTCTGGTTTCCTCCCTGCTAGGTCAGCCTTGCACCCGCCTCATGAGATACCCACTAGGTTCCAGGTCCCGTGCTCTCTGTCAGCTTCACTGGTGAAGCCCACTCCTATCTCAGTCTCACTCAGCAATTCGGAACACACAACCACCCTTACTGCTGCAGCTGCCACTGGCCACACAGTCAGGACTGATATATATTTTAGAAAGACTAAAGGAAAACTTTCACTGGTATTTTTTATGATGCATATGTTACGTGGCCCCTACATACTTGATTCACGTGTTCAGTGGGGATTCGGCCATCAGAAAAAAATAAATAAATTAATCCACCATTCCCCTCCAGAAATGATTTCTTTTTAAATGTATTTCTATTACATATATCCTCAAAAGAAATTAGGTGTATGTTTCTAAGGGAGTGGGATTTGAGATGGTAGAGCAATTCATTAAAATATTTTCAAAAGATTAAATATGACTCAGTGATTTGGAGGTCTGTAAGCAACCTGCAAAATTCTAGGTAGGTATCTTTTACTTGGTAAGAGAATCTACACCATCTCAATGAAAGAATACAGGTCATTAACTACAATGTTAACATCTCTCTTAATATGCTATCTATATTTAATCTAACAAATTACCCAGACCAGGCACATTACCCAAACCAGGCACATTTCATTTTAGAATGTTTAATTGTCTTGCTCAAATCAAAAGCTATCAGCAACTAACGTTTTCTGACAGAGGACAAACTGTTATTAAAAAGCATCTTGGGCTTCTTTGTATTTACTTCATTTCTGAACTTCAGATTTGGTCACAAGTTCAAATGCACAAAAATCACTGAAATAGTTGCACAGGACAGTGTTCTGTAGTGAATTGTCATCTCAAAAAAATGTGCAGTTAATGTAGTACAACAACCAAAACAAACATTGCACTAATAATTATTTGCATTTAATTTCAGATTAGTGGAAAAATATTATTAGTTGTGCCCACTTATATAAAAAAGCCCTTGAGAACAAAGCACAGTGGTAAAAATGAGGTTAGATCATTAAAATACAATATGTGGCCTTGTTCTATTCATTTAAAGATGTACCATCAACTTGTATGAAATAGAAAATATGAACGCACTTAAAAAACTCCTCCATATATTTTTATCAGCAATTATACAATCCTCACACTGTGTACCATTTAAGTTCTTACTGTTTGAGGAATTACAAGCTTCTGTATAACATCAGGAGATCTGAAATTCTTGTGTATATAGCTTTAAAGATTTTTCTTGTAGAAGTCTTGACTTACTTAGAGGGTACTTTAAGAACTTTAACATTTTTAACAAGTTAACTTTAACATTTTTAGACAGTTACAAAAATCAAGTTGACTGATGTCACTTTAAATCATCCACTGCTACTTGTAATTCTGTGGGTTTACATTTGAAGTAACCTCTTTATCATAACGGAGCTGAAAACAAGTATTTGATCACATAGATTCAGAACCTTAGTAAACAAGTTTTAAGGAAGAAGCCATTTTTACCTGAAGATGTTCAAAGTTTCAGTGGTTTCTTAACAAGAATGTACAGCTAACATTTTACAGGTAGGCATCTGAGTGTGTCTAGAAGAATCATTTGGAAGTTATCACGCAAATACAAATGAAATCATTTCATAATGAAATAATTTAAAAGAGATAGGAAGATTTTGTTCTCTCTCTATCAAATACTAACGCTATACTTGATAAAAAGCTTTCTCCCCAACTCTGAGAATAAACTAGCTCCAAGCCACTTATTTTTTTTCCTCACATATGTCAACATTAATAATTAAAACTAGTTCTTTGGGAGGGAAGATTAATATGATCAATAAACTGCTTTAACTACTTGATGTCTTTTGCTGAAGTGGGTGTGGGATATTTAGAGAACAGCAGACA
>NW_009699359.1:67569-67834 GCF_000703405.1 Apaloderma vittatum | reverse complement strand
GTATCATGTAAAGCGTGAAGAGTCCTGGCAGCCGCCGCTGGTGCAGTCATTGCTTCAAGCAATCCGCCTCGATAGGGACCTTTGTTTGCCCTCCTTATACCTGGGTGGTTTCTAAGAAGCCCTGCTGTGTCTCAGTGGTGCCGCTGCTAGTGACAGGCATTATGGTTCTGCTCCTGAGCCTTTTCAGAGGACGGAGGGTGAGCCAGCGCTGCGGGAAGGGCGGTTGCGCAGCTCGCCCGGTGCCCTCACACAGCGCCGAGAGCGG